>NC_133335.1:36578694-36727189 GCF_042186555.1 Aquarana catesbeiana | reverse complement strand
TTAAGCACCGTACATAGGCTGAATGTCAGGCCGCATCGGCTGGTTCAATAGAAATCGGCCAACATTCGGCCTGTGTGCACGGCAGCTGGTCCAACAAAAGCCGACCGAACGTCAGCTTTTGTCAAAGGAGCATGACCGAAAAAGGTCTGCTGACCAATGGCTGAAAGCGCTGACCGTCTGCAGGGGTAGGGTGTGTCCCCTGTCAGAACACAATAGCTCAGCGGGGGAGATATCTGCACTACAATTGCATAGTTAGTACAGATCTCCTCCCGAGCTCTTCAGTTTTTTCTCATTCAGCCGCTAGGTTGATCGCAAAAAAACTGATAGTGTGTACTAGGCTTAACATAAAGGTTTCTTTATGGTAGTAACGTTAGTGACCTCCTTGCCTAACTCGTTAACAAGTCAGCAGCTTCCTGCAACCCTGAGACATGCTTAATAATTATACTGTTAGAGAAGTAACTGTGTGTAAAATGTCACTGACTGCTTCGCTGTAGATGACCTCTTGCCTTCATAACCCACGAGCAACGGAATGTGTTAGATGTGTGGTGGGAAACCTCCGATTCATGCTCATCTGTAGCGACTGATATGGGCACACACTAATGGAGGATTGGTTGTTTAGCCAAATGATTTTGTATTCATAGGTTTCATGCATTTGTTTCGCACAGACATTTCTTGTTTCAATGCCTGTAGGCAGGGCGGCCCTACCATGGGTATCAGTGGGTCCATTGGACCCAGGCAGCACTTTGAGAGGGGAAGCTAATTGAACCACGGCCGCCTCTCCTCTTATATTTACCCAGCAAATTGACAACCAGCAGTTTTGTGTGTCATGATGACAACTGGCCACCGGGCCGCTTCGCCTGCCCCTGTACTACCCTTGCCTGCCCCTACCCTACCCTAGCCTGCCCCTATACTACCCTAGCCTGCCTCTATACTACCCTAGCCCTAGCCTTGCTATGTACTACCCTAGCCTGCCTCTATACTACCCTACCCTAGCCTTGCTATGTACTACCGTAGCCTGCTCCTATACTACCCTACCCTAGCCTTGCTATGTACTACCCTAGCCTGCCCCTATACTACCCTACCTGCCCCTATACTACCCTAGCCTGCCTCTATACTACCCTACCCTTGCTATGTACTACCCTAGCCTGCCCCTATACTACCCTACCATAGCCTTGCTATGTACTGCCCTAAAAAGAAGAAGCAAAAAATACTCTTGCGCACAGGTGTATTGGCTAAAAAGTCCCGAGGGTTCAAGAAGGACTATGGATTTCGGCCTTGCTGCTCTCAAAGGATGGGATTGTCCTAGTGTTAAATGAAAAGAAGAAAAGAGCGCACCAGCCTAGTGCATTATCCTTGACAGATTTATTAATTAAAAACAAGATAAAAACTACTCACAAAGGTCGAAGAAAAAAATCGCATGGTATATGGCACAGAGGCAATTATTCCAGTGGTAGCAGTTTTCCAGGTCCCAGGAAGGAGGCATACGGACTACTGCTGGCTAACGCGTTTCGAAGGTTACCCTTCTTCATCAGAGCCTTTTTATCTTGTTTTTAATTAATAAATCTGTCAAGGATAATGCACTAGGCTGGTGCGCTCTTTTTCTTCTTTTCATATGTACTGCCCTAGCCTGCCCCTATACTACCCTGCCCTAGCCTGCCCCTATACTACCCTGCCCTAGCCTGCCCCTATACTACCCTGCCCTAGCCTGCCCCTATACTGCCCTAGCCTGCCCCTATACTACCCTAGCCTGCCCCTATACTACCCTACCCTAACCTTACTATGTACTACCCTAGCCTGCCCCTATACTACCCTACCCTAGCCTGCCCCTATACTACCCTAGCCTGCCCCTATACTGCCCTAGCCTGCCCCTATACTGCCCTAGCCTGCCCTATACTGCCCTAGCCTGCCCCTATACTGCCCTAGCCTGCCCCTATACTACCCTAGCCTGCCCCTATACTACCCTACCCTAACCTTACTATGTACTACCCTAGCCTGCCCCTATACTACCCTAGCCTGCCCCTATACTACCCTAGCCTAACCTTACTATGTACTACCCTAGCCTGCCCCTATACTACCCTAGCCTGCCTCTATACTAACCTAGCCCGCCCACATGCTACCCTAGCCTGCCCTTGGAATTGAACATAATGGTATGCCATATAATTTTGCATAGAGACAAGCTGCTGTTGCATGTAAATCTGACTTCCTGATAAATTACATTTTTTGTTTTAATTATCATGATATAAAATAATGGATGTGGGGGGCCTTTTGGTGTGTGTGATTTTTTTTTGGGGGGGGGGGGGGGCAGCATTTCGATTCGTGGACCCAGGCAGTGTCCTTCATACAAAATACCCATCTCACCTCACTGCTGCCATTTTAAAACTCCTGTCTGTTCTGATCCATTCTTCTCTAAACAGTGATGCATTCTTCTTTTCTTATTTTTTTTTTTTTCAGTTATGCTCCAACCTTTTGACTACGACCCCAATGAGAAGAGCAAGCATAAGTTTATGGTGCAGTCCATCTTTGCTCCATCAGACATTACCGATATGGAAGCTGTAGTAAGTATGCATGCATAGTGCAGAACAGTAGCACCTGGGGGTGTGGAGGCCCCTTCTTCTTCTTTATTCCTGAATTGTATCTCACAACTTTATTATATTGAAACTAGAAAACTGAACCCCTTACAAGTTTCGTTGCTTCTAAATTGTCATTTTTAATCTTTTTTTAGTGGAAAGACGCAAAGCCGGACGACCTCATGGACTCCAAACTCCGGTGTCTCTTCGAGCTGCCCACTGAGAATGAAAAACCTGTGAGTATCTTTGTATTCCAGTACTTCATTTCTCTGCTGCTGTTTTGCAAAGTGTACCTGTCATTTTCTTGTGTCCCAGGCATTATAATAGTTTGTTGCTCTGACTGAGGCAGCTATTTATGGATTGTACTGCTGTCACTGAAAGTAGTTTCTATTAAGGTGGAGCTTGTGATCTCTTCAAGGTACCCACTTTAATGTGGTTCTTAAGCCAGAAGGTTTTTTTTTTACCTTAATGTATTCTCTTCATTAACCACTTTAGCCCTGGAAGGATTTACCCCCTTAATGACCAGGCCATTTTTTGCGATGCGGCACTGCGTCTCTTTAACTGATACTTGCGCGGTCGTGTGATGCTGTACCGAAACAAAATTGATATCTATTTTTTCCCACAAATAGAGCTTTCTTTTGGTGGTATTTGATCACCTCTGCGTTTTTTTTTTTTTTTTTTTTGCGCTATAAACAAAAAAAGACCGACAATTTTGAAAAAAAAAATATATATATATATTTTTTACTTTTTGCTATAATAAATATCCCCCAAAAAATGTAAAAAAAAAAATTCTTCATCAGTTTAGGCCAATATGTATTCTGCTACATATTTTTGGTAACAAAAATCTCAATAAGCGTATATTGATTGGTTTGCGCAAAAGTTATAGATGGATTTATGGCATTTGTGTTATTTATTTTTTTACTAGTAATGGCGGTGATCAGTGATTTTTAATGGGACTGCGACATTGCAAAGGACAGATTGGACACTTTTGACACTTTTTTGGGACCAGTGACATTTATACAGCGATCAGTGCTAGAAAAATGTACTGATTACTGTATAAATGAGACTGACAAGGAAAGGGAATAACACTAGGGGGCGATGAAGGGGTTAAGTATGTTCCCTGGGAGGTGTTTGTAACGGGGGGGGTACTGACTGAAGGAGGAGAGAGATCGCTGTTCCTGATCACTGTTCCTGATCACTAGGAACAGTCGATCACACTGTACTCCCCTGACAGAACAGGGATCTGCTTTGTTCACATTGGCAGATCCCTATTCTGCCTCTCTGTGGAGCAATCATGGGTGGCCGTCAAGTGGTTAAGGGAAAAAAAAAAAACTTGCATGCATGCCCCCCCCCCCCCACTTACCTGAGCCCAATCTCGATCCAGCAATGTGCACAAGAGCAGAGGCTGTCTCGGCCCCTTCTCTCCTCCTTGACTCAGAGACAGCAGTGGGAGCCATTGGCTCCTGCTGCTGTCAATCACGGCCAGTGACGAGGTAGTGGGGCTGAGCCACGCTCTTTGTGTCAATAGACACACAGTGCGGGGCTCAGGAGCGAGCACACAAGTGCCCCTAGAGCAAGCGGCTTGCTATGGGCACAGTCAGCTGGGGACCTGAGAAGAGGAGGAGGATTGGGGCTGCTCTGTGCAGTACCATTGCACAGAGCGGGTAAGTATAACATGTTAGTAAACGCTTTTAAAAAAAAATGAAAATAATCACTTTACGTGGTCATGGTTCAGGCCTATTAATTATGATCCATAAAGTGAAACCTCAGCCAATTTGCTTTCTACTTTTTTACTAAGCAGAGAAGGGTTATTGCCTATTGTTAACATTACAGAGCCTTCTCCTCACTTGCTGTCTTTAAGAGAAGACAAAAAGTGAGTGGAAATTCCCTCTTAGACCATTGTGAGTAGAACAGTTGTCCCTATTAGAGGATTTCCCTTCTCTTGTTCCAGTGATAGCTGCAAATTGTTAGTTTCCCTTCACTTTCTGTTTTAGTTACTTGTGGTCACCAGTGCACACAGGTCTCCAGCGGGGACGCAGACAGCAGAAAAATCCTGACAGCTGTTCAAACCCTCAGCATTCTATTCCAAACTAGAAAAAAGTTATACTTCGAGATCCACTTAATTATCACTTTTTCAGTCCATGCAGCCTGTTCATTTTGTCTTTGTTTTGTTTTTCAGCATGAAGGGGAAGTAAACAAGGCTGTATCTAGCAATGTAACAAAGACAGAATCCACTACCATGTTCAAATCCTTTAGCTCCAATTTGGACGACTCCGAGTATAAGAAGGTGTTAGACGATAACAAAAGACTGCAGGCTGAAGTCCAGAGGCTACGGGAGGAGAACAAACCGTTTAAGGTAAGATGTTTCCCATCGCTCAGTGTGAGGTCTGGGTGGCTAAGGGGTGATTATAGAAATACCCCCTCTAATTTATACAGAGGACAGAATATGTGAATGTCACGCTAGGGTTGATTTACTGAAACTGGAGGGCGCAAAAATCTGGTGCAGCTGTGCATGGTAGACAATCAGATTCTGACTTCAGCTTTTTCAGTTAAGCTTTGGCAATAAAACCTGGAAGCTGATTGGTTTCTATGCAGAGCTGCACCAGATTTTGCACATCAATTTTATTAAATAAACTCCTGTCTGCCACGGTTAGTTTGCCATCCATAACTCTTAGAAAAAGCGCAGTTGAGATGGAGTATAATTGGCCTTGGCTCATGAGTGGCAGCATAGAGCATTGGGGTATAATTGGCCTTGGATCATGAGTGGTAGCATAGAGCATTGGGGTATAATTGGCCTTGGCTCATGAGTGGCAGCATAGAGCATTGGGGTATAATTGGCCTTGGCTCATGAGTGGCAGCATAGAGCATTGGGGTATAATTGGCTTTGGCTCGTGAGTGGCAGCATAGAGTATTGGGATATAATTGGCCTTGGCTCATGGGTGGCAGCATAGAGCATTGGGGTATAATTGGCTTTGGCTCGTGAGTGGCAGCATAGAGCATTGGGGTATAATTGGCCTTGGCTCGTGAGTGGCAGCATAGAGCATTGGGGTATAATTGGCCTTGGCTCGTGAGTGGCAGCATAGAGTATTGGGATATAATTGGCCGACAGATTTGGAAGCACAAGAAAGACCAGAATATATAAATCAATGGGAAAAAGAAATGAATTTAAAAATAGATAACCAAAAAGTGGAAAAAATGATAGAAATGGGATATAATAAGGCTTGGGACATGAAGACCATAGAAATGAATTATAAACTAGTATCAAGATGGTATATGACCCCAGTAAGAATACACAGATTCCATCAAGATAGAACCTCCTTGTGTTGGAGAAAATGTGGCCAAATAGCAACGATCATACACATATGGTGGGAATGCCCAATAATAATGGAGTACTGGAAGGAAGTGTTAAACAACATAAAGGAAATAACTGGAGAAGAAATAGAACAAAATATTTGGACATGCCTCTTCCATATCTACAATAAACCTAAGAAACAATATAGAAAATCAATAATACCTAACCTCCTGAATGCGGCCAAGGCCTTAATTCCCAAGAATTGGCTAAAAAGTGGAAAACCAGACATTAGAAACTGGCTAAAGGAAATAGATTATCACTACAAAATGGAAGGAGGAGAGAAAGGGGATAATAGTAGATGGGAAAGTTGGAAAAACTACAAAGTCTCGGATATTTATTTAGATAGGATAAAAGAAAGAACAGGTGCAGAGCCAAGTGGATAAATAAATAACATAAAGGAACGGACCAGACACAGGGGAAAAAAAAAAAAAAAAAAAAAAAAAAAAAATTGGCCTTGGCTCATGAGTGGCAGCATAGAGCATTGGGGTATAATTGGCCTTGGCTCATGAGTGGCAGCATAGAGCATTGGGGTATAATTGGCCCCAATGCTCTATGCTGCCACAATGCGGCCCCAAAAGAGGACTATAGAGAACGAAAATATATATATATATATATATATATATATATATATATATATATATATATATATATATATATATATATATATATATATATATATATATATATAAAAAGTATAATACTTCAATTGGAAATTGCAGTGTATCAGCAACCAGGACTTAGTGATTTTATTCACTGTTTCCCAACTGGGGAGATTCGCCCTCTCTATTTTCCAATAGGGATTTTCAGCTATTTCCTGTTCCGGAACAAGAAATTAACCACTTCCGGACCACCCCATAGCGCATATGCTGCTACAGGGCGGCCCTCCTGCGCAGAATCACGTTTATATACCTGATTCAGCTTTTCCACCTAGGGGGGCACGCACGTGTGCGCCGCTTCTGCTGTGATTACTCGCATCAGAAGCCAATCTGCAGGTGCCGGGCACTGGGATGTCTGCCGGCACCCGCCAATTGTCGGACAGAGACACAGAACAGGGGTCTGCCTATGTAAGCAAGGCAGAGCTCCGTTCTTACAGGGGGAAGTGATAAATTTTGTGTCCCCGCAAAGGAGTGATGGAATAAAATCTATCACTTTTCTTAGTAAAGCACACAGTTTACACAAAAACACTGGGCTAGGCACACAGTTAACCCTTTCATCGCCCTAGATGTTTAACCCCTTCCCAACCAGTATCAGTACAATGACGGGGTATATTTTTAGCACTGATCACTGTATTAGTGTCACTAGTTCCCACAAAGTGTCAAAAGTGTCAGTGCCTGATTGTCCGCTGCTTAATGTCCTGCCATAAGTCACTGATCGCCGCCATTACTAGTATATAAAAAAGAAATAAAAAAATATTCTAGTATATAGTTCATAGTTTGTAGACGCTATAACCTTTGCGCAAACCAATCAATATACGCTAATCGGGTTTTGTTTTACCAAAAATATGTAGTAGAATACATATTGGCCTAAATTTATGAACACATTAGATTATTTTTTTAATTTTATTTTTATTATTGGATCTGTTTAACCACTTGCCGACCAGCCGACGTCATACTGTGGCAGGTCGGCATGATCCTGCGAACCGTCGTAGCTGTACGTTGGTCTCTTTAAGTGGGATAGCAGGCGCGTGCGCCCGTGCAGCGGGGGTGCCGTTGCTTGTGATCGCGATGACCGCCGGCCACGAGCGATCGTGGGTATGAGAGGCAGAACAGGGACGTGCGTGCGTGTAAACGCACACATCCCAGTTCCGTGAGGAGAGGAGAGAGAGATCGTGAGTTCCTACGAGCTGGGAACCACGATCTCTCATTTCCTATAGTCAGTCCCTTCCCCCACAGTTAGAACACATCTAGGGAACACAGTTAACCCCTTGATCGCCCCCTAGTGTTAACCCCTTCCCTACCAGTGACATATGCACAGTAATCAGTGAATTTTTATAGCACTGATCACTGTATAAATGCCAATGGTCCCAAAAATGTGTCAAGTGTCCGATATGTTCACCATAATGTCGCAGTCCCGATAAAAATTGCAGATCGCCGCCATTGCTTGTAAAGTAAAAATAAAAATGCCATAAATCTTTCCCCTATTTTGTAAACACTGTAACTTTTGTGCAAACCAATCAATATTCGCTTTTTGCAATTTTTTTTTTAATTACGAAGAATATGTAGAAGAATACACATCGGCCTAAACTGAGGAAAAAATTTGCTTTTTTTTAAAAAAAAATTGGGGTGATTTATTACAGCAAAAAGTACAAAATATTGTTATTTTTTCCAAAATTGTCTGTCTTTTTTTTGTTTATAGTGCAAAAAATAAAAACAGCAGAGGTGTTTAAATAGCAACAAAAAAAAACTCTATTTGTGGGGAAAAAAAGGACGTCAATTTTGTTTGGGTACAATGTTGCACGACTGCGCAATTGTCAGTTAAAGTAACGCAGTGCGGAATTGCGAAAAATGGCCTGTCAATAAGGGGTAAATCCTTCTGGTCCTTAAAGCGAAAGTAAACCCATCCATAAAACAGTTTCATTTCCAGCACATGCCATAAATGTAACACGCCTATTGGTTGTGCTCTCAGCCAAACTGTTAAACCATCCAATGGCTGGTGTCATAACCGATCACATGTGCAGCATAATGGCAGTTGTAGATTTAAACAGAGGCAAAGATGGCAGCTTCCGTGGCTGGAAACAATAGGAAGGTTGATTTACAGTTTAAGTGATTAAAGTAACTCAGTGCCCGTATCACAAAAAAATGGCCGGTCATGAAGGGGGGTAAATATTCTGGAGGTCAAGGGGTTAAAGCGGAAGTAAACCCATCGATTTACCAGTTTCAAAATACAGTTTTCATTTCTGGCACGTGTCGGGAATGTACCGTATTTATTGGCGTATAACACGCACTTTTTTTTCTCCTGATAATAAGGGGAAAATCGCAGGTGAGTGTTATACGCCGACAGCGTACCTCGGAAGGAAAGAGGGGGGCCAGTGCCGCCTGAAATCGGAGCCGCCATCTCCTCTCCACTCGGCTCTCCGACACACAGTCCCGCCTCCGCCGCCGGCATTGGACCAGTGCTCTGTCTATCACAGGAGCTGGTCCAATGCCGATGGCAGAGGTGGGACTGTGTGTGTGACTGCCAACTGAGAGCGAGGAAACAGATGACGGCTCTGTGATTTCATCTGAGATATGGTGAGCTGCATTGAGGGGGCAGATGGGCGCACAACAGGCTGCGGCTGGGGCGCACAACAGGCTGGGGGTGGGGCGCACAACAGGCTGCAGGTGGGGCACACGACAACGTTTTTTTCCTGAAACTTCCCTCTTAAATTGTCTTATTGGTTGTGTTCTCAACCAAATTGTCAAACCATCCCATGGCTGATGTCATAACTGATCACATGTGCACAGAATCATGGCAGGTGAAGATCAGAGGCCAAGATGGCAGCTTCCTTGGCTGAAAAAACCAGGAGGGTTTACTTCCACTTTAAGTAAAATCTCAACAATGGGACACTGGGACGCAGATAGAAAAAAAAAAAAGAAATGTTTTAACCAATCTCTATTCTTTCTAACAGAAAAGTTTTGGTGTACTGTTATAGCTTGCGATTCTCATCTTTGGCCACTAGGTGGTACAATAACCCTGGTCTTTTCTGTTCGCAGGAGGAAGAAGGTCCAAGGATGAGAAAGAGCCCGATCTCCAGTAACCTCGGGTCTACATCCTCTAGCCTTGTAAAAGAGGAAGGCCTAAATAACCGGATACTCGCTATAATCGTCGTGTTCTTTATCATCGGTGTCATTGTAGGGAAAGTGGTCTTGTAGACGGAGCATGCTTTAACAAGAGAGAAAACAAAACATAAAAATGTACAAAAAAAAAAATCATACTGTTGATGGTTTAGCAAGAAAATTAAATTTATTCATAACGAGAGAAAAAACAAAAACCGTACCACACTTCACAGGTCCTGCCTTTTTACGTTCGTTCCCGCTAACTTTTTTTTTTTTTTTCGCTTCTAGGGTCCGATCAGTTGTACAGAACAATTCATTAGAAAGACCATGATCAATTCTGTAATGTCACGACTAATTCTTCAGAAAAAAAAAAAAAAAAAAGTCGTACTGTAAAATGTCATTTTAAAGAAAAAAAAAAAAACACTTTTAAAGTTCCGGATAAGTGTTTCTGGTTTACCTCTTTTAAGAAAAAAAAGTTCTGAAAAAAATGTCAATCTCTTATGAATGATCTCTCTAGGTGGTGCCATTGCATCTCCAGTGTTCAGTAGTTGGGGTTTGGGAGGGGGGGTCGGGGGTGATTCACTTTCTTTAAATATATACATATATACATATATAAATAAAATTAATCTTTCTTGCTGCTCATGATTAATGAAACCCATGTGCCAGCGTTCCTGAGTTGTCCAGCCCATCTTGCGCCTGCTTGGATTTGCACAAAGCCCATCGTGTTTTTTTTTGTTTTTTTTTTTCTTCCCGGTAGGGTAGGTCATCCAGTTCAGGAACCTTTTGGGCATTGCAATTGCCAAGGTTGTGTTAGTACAGAGCTTTGTTTGCGTGCAGTCCTCCTTGGCAGTACCTACTAATAGATGAAGGCTGTACAGTGATCGCCTCTTGTATCTGATACTGTCTCTTAATATTGAGCGTGGGGTGCTACAGAACTGTATCTGAAAAGGGACCAAGTGGTAGACTCAAGAATAGTTGTTTCTAGGCTGTCTGATGAACATATAAAGGCTAGTCCATCCATCCAAAAAAAAAAGTCTTGAGATTGGGCCGATGTTAGTTTGTACTATCCCGTGGCGTTTTTTTTTTTTCCTCGCAGTGCTTGAGAATCCCGGCTCTGCTTCCCTTTCCTCCCGTCCATCAATACTGTCTGGCTAGGTGAAGTAGAAGTAGCAATTAAGTGCATTAAATATATTCACTACTAAATATAGTGCTGGGTTTACCAGTCATGCCCTGGGAGGGTCCAGAAGGACGAACCTATGAGTATCTCACTTGGTGGGCGCAGCTGGGAGCGAAACGTTTACCGAGATTTAAGGTCGATGAATGAATTGCCCCTTAGCGAGTATTTTTTTTCAGAGTGTTTCACCGAGATAAACTCATAATTTTAGGTTGTTGGGCGCCAATGCTGGCAAATAGGCAGATGATGGTGGATGCACACATTTTCGGGGGTTGCTTGACTGCCACGGTGCATTTAAAGTCACAGAAACAGGTCGGTTATGGGAGGTGGAAGAATTTTTAGGCTTCAATAAGTATTTCTTAAAGCACCAACAGTATACTCTTGATTGAATCCCAAAATAGTCATCCTTTAACTTTCATCAGTTCTTCACAATACCTCTTAAAGGAGTTTTGTAGGTGACTATTAAAGCTAAGACTTAGCGTTATGGCGAGCAGATGTGTTTTTATTTATTTTTTTTCCTCCTTAGTGCTCGTCGTTTTTCTTTTTTTTTTTTTTTTTTTGCCGTTTTTACAACTCTACATATCCTGTTTCCCCGAAAATAAGACCTAGCGTGATTGTCAGTGATGGCTGCAATATAAGCCCTACCCCCCATATAAGCCCTACTCTGTTTCCCCGAAAATAAGCCCTACCCTGAAAATAAGCCCTACCCTGAAAATAAGCCCTACAAGGACTTTAACTAGGGCTTATTTGGGGAACAGATAAACAGTGTATTGGTAACTGTAAGCGCAAACACACAAGTCCATATATAACAGGAGATATAAAGGGCTGAGCAACTTAGTCCATAGGGGACAGGCTGGAAGTTCAAGGGTTATTTGGGGGGTAGGGCTTATATTGCAGCCATCACCGACAGTCACGCTAGGTCTTATTTTCGGGGAAACCAGGTACTTGTAGATCATTGGGTCCCCCAACTTGCATTCTGGAAGTATACAATGTGCCAGATTGAAATGTAAAAGTAGGGGCATCTGCAGTTTGTGGAGAGCAGCAAGACCCATAGGCCAGCCCAGTAGTATGTATGCTAGACTGTAGTGCTCTTAGGATCAGATTACATGCTGCTTGTTCATTTTGTGTTTGGTTGTACATGAGAGCACTTGAGCAAAAAAAATAAATAAAAAAAATCAGTTTCTGCCTCCCCCCTCCATTTACACTTTGGCAGTTTACTAACGTTCAGTGTTGGAAGGAATCTGCGTTATTTCACAGCCCCTTTAATTCCACCTAAGGCTCCATTGTTAGTCGTTTACCCCACGCTAACTATATCTTTGGACTTTATTGTTTAGGTGACCTTTAGGTGTTGATGTGGATAAACACATATATGTATGTGTGTGGATGTATGACACACACACCTCAATATACACCTTGGATTTCATCGTCTTGATCTGTTGGGGTTTTTTTTTCTTTGTGTGTTCCATATGTGTGTGAAAACTAAAAAAAAAAAAAAAAAATATTCAGCTGTCTTGGAAATGATCTCTTGGGTCTTGTTAAACATCAGACTTTACCATTTTATATCTACAGTTTAAAAAAAAAAATAAAAAAAAAAATTATTGGAAAACAGTTATATAACCAACCCCCGTTAGGAGTCCCTGCTGTAAATTAAATCTTTCAAAAATATCTCAGATTTTTTTTTTTTTTTTGTGTTTTCTCTTTGGTTTGTCTTTGATCCTGAAATACAGTTTAGCTAACAAAACAGAAATGAAGCCTTAAAGTGTTACTAAACCCACAACGGTAAAATCAGTCTGTAATTGCAGTAAAGCATTCTTGTTATACTAACTGTGGAACCTAAGGGGTTAATCCTCTGCATTGTGTATAAAGGCTTTGTGATCCTCTCTTCTCTGATCCCCCCCCCTTCTTCCAATGACTCCTATCCATCTCCTGATAGAACGGAGCCTTGGGGGCACTCTGCACGTGCTCAGTTTGGTGTGTATTGCTGGAGCTTTTTTTTTTTCTTGGGAGAGTGCATGTGATCAGCACAGGGCCAATCAGCACTTTCTAGACAGAGGCTCAGGGGTCCTGCAGCCTGATAGGACAATCAGGGGAAAATGAAAACTCCTCCTAAAAGCTTTAAACAGACACTGATACAAGTCACAAGACTGCTATGACTGTTGATGAAAAAAGGTATTTAGCCGTTTATATTTACTAAAAAAA
Organism: Aquarana catesbeiana; assembly: GCF_042186555.1. Taxonomy (NCBI): domain Eukaryota; kingdom Metazoa; phylum Chordata; class Amphibia; order Anura; family Ranidae; genus Aquarana; species Aquarana catesbeiana. Next base: position 36,714,142 of record NC_133335.1, on the reverse strand, counting down.
TTGCATTTCCATGTTCTGTGTACTGTGGGAGACCAGATATAGTGAATGCAGGCTCCTGGGTTTAGTAACATTTTTTAACATGAAGCTGCATGGAAATTGAACCTGACCTGGCTCTAAAAGCTGGTAACGGTGTGACCTCGGCTCTAAAAGCTGGTAACGGTGATAAAGTGTAGTGGCTATAAGTACCTCTGCTAGTCTTCTGGTCAATTCCTGTGTCGGTGCAGGATGATTCTTGGATCTTAGGCCTAAGCTTGACTTTTGCCCGGTGTCATAATTAAGCCCCTCCCCCTGTGCTGCGCCCTGCTCTGAGGTTTGAGTATTTGGTAGAGAGTGACTACAACACCCTATGGTACAGCCTGGTTTGAGGATCCGCAGAGACAGATTTGAAGACCAGTACTGCAGGTACTACAAGGTGCTCAACTTCAGCAATGCATCTTAGAAATGTTTTAGGCCAGGTAAGGTTTACTTTAATGTGATCCTGGCATGGGACAAGTACAGGCTATTGCAGAGTGCCTTCTGAAAATTGTAAGTGCCTGGCTGTTCTGCTGAGCCACTGTCTTTAGTACTTTTTAAGTTGCTGACCTGGAACAAGAAAGTTCTGTCTGGTATACTTGTTCTAGGTCTGTGACTCGGAGTATTCAAGCTAGGGGGGTCAGTATAGCAGCCAGGAAACTACCACTTTCATAAGGGCCTGAAAATGGCAGCCAAGCCCATAAAATAGCTCAATTGTAAGTCAGTGTGCTGTTTCTCAGTGGGCTTGCCTCTGCTGTTCAATTAAGCACCAAACGCAAGCTATAAGATACAAAACGACATCTGTGGAATTGCAGCATTTGTATTTAATTCATGTCCATACAAATGCAAGTACAGAGGATGACCTTTTGGAATGGTCCCTGCTTTTTCTAACTTCCATGTGTACCAACTTTTGCAATCTGTGCAATGGATGTTGCAAAGCATAGGATGAGGTGCTGTATCTTCTGTATGGTGCTTATATTTATTTATATACCGTATTTATCGGCGTATAACACGCACCCCAATTTAAGAGGGAAGTTTCAGGAAAAAAAACTTAAAAAAAATAATAAACCACTTTGAAGCAAAATAATGGTCAGTGAGCATCAGTGCAGCCTGATTAGTGCCCATCTGCAGCTTCAGTGCAGCCTGATCTGTGTCCATCTGCAGCCTGATCTGTGTCCATCTGCAGCCTGATCTGTGTCCATCTGCAGCCTGATCTGTGTCCATCTGCAGCCTGATCTGTGTCCATCTGCAGCCTGATCTGTGTCCATCTGCAGCCTGATCTGTGTCCATCTGCAGCCTGATTAGTGCCCATCTGCAGCTTCAGTGCAGCCTGATCTGTGTCCATCTGCAGCCTGATCTGTGTCCATCTGCAGCCTGATCTGTGTCCAGCTGCAGCCTGATCTGTGTCCATCTGCAGCCTGATCTGTGTCCATCTGCAGCCTGATCTGTGTCCATCTGCAGCCTGATCTGTGTCCATCTGCAGCCTGATCTGTGTCCATCTGCAGCCTGATCTGTGTCCATCTGCAGCCTGATCAGTGCCCATCTGCAGCCTGATCTGTGCCCATCTGCAGCCTTGCCAGAATGTAGACTCACAGAGGGGAAGGAGGGGACGAGCGCTGCTGAAATGGAGCCGGTGTTCTGACATATAGTGACCTCCTATCAGATAGTGTCCGCCCCGCCTGCGCAGTACGGAGGAGCAGGAGATGCCGAAAATGTCCGAAGTTGATCAGCTGTACACGGCGCTCGGGCACCTGTTAGCGATGGCAGTGTAAGAGGGCCCCTCGCGGGCTCGCTTCGCTCGCCACGCTTCGGGCACGGCCTCGCTGCGCTCGGCAACTATTTATTCTAACTCTATGTCCACTTGGATAGTAGGGAATGATCCTGGACATAGGGTAAGAATAAATGCGCAGGCGCCGTGTACAGCTGACGATCAGCTGTTGAACTTCGGAGACTTTCGGCGTCTCGTTTGTCCCCCGTACTGCGCCTGCGCAGTACAGGGCGGACACTTCTGGATAGGGGACTGTATTTGACAAGACACCGGATCTCCTGTGTACTCGGCTCGGCATCACACCCAGTCCCGACCCTTAGCCCGGATCTTATGATGGACATAACGCTGGTCCAATGCTGGGAGTCAATGCTAGGAGATGTCCAGGGGGCGGGACTGAGCATGACTTCAAGCTGAGCCGAGTACACAGGAGAATCCGGCTCTATTGCGGCAGCGCTCGTCCCCTCCTTCCCCTCGGTGGCAGCCTATATTGGCGTATACAGTATTTTCCCCCTATTTTAAGGGGGTAAAAAGTATGTGTTATACCTTTAGGTTGCAATGCCATAGTTTTCTACTCACTTGTCCACGTTTCTGCAAGATCTTGCTATGTAGGCCACAGGAAGCCACATAGTGGCTCTGTAACCTCCCTAGCCTGTCCCTTCTGTGCATGCACAGAAAAATCTCATTCATTTCTAAAGAAAGGCTGTCTATGATTTGAGTTGCATAATAGATTGCCTTTCCATGGGAAATAATTATTATTATACAGAATTTCTATAGCGGTAACAGTTTGCGCAGCGCTTTACAACATGAATTGAATGTTCTCAACACGTGTGCAGAAACAAAGAACTGGGGGAGGAGTGCTATGCACACTGTGGATTTTGCAGGAGCGTGGACACATTAGTATAAAACTTTTGGGGGGTTCTAATAGAGCTGCATGATTCTGGCCAAAATGAGAATCACAATTTTTTTATTTTTAGAATAAAAAGATCTTGATTCTCACGGCATAAAATCTTTTACATTATACTAAAAAAAATTGGGCTAACTTTACTGTGTGTTTTTTTTTTTTTAAATTCATTAAAGCGTATATATTTTCACAAAAAATTGCATTTGAACGACCACTGCGCAAATACAGTGTGACATCAAATATTGCAACAACCACCATTTTATTCTCTAGGGTCTCTACTAAAAAATATATATTTTGTCTGGGGGTTCTAAGTAATTTTCTAGCAAAAAAAAAAGATTTTAACTTGAAATCAACAAATGTCAGAAAAAGGTTTAGTGTTTAAATGGTTAAACTTTCCCTCATTTACACACCAAAGTGTATTCCTTTGATCTAAAGGACAGAATGTTTATACTTATGATCCACTGCTAAAGAATGCTGTGATTCTTGGCAGACTGCCTGTTTTTTTTTTTTTTTCCTTTGTTTTGACAGCTGTCCGCAGAGCAGAGAGAATTCTCTGCATAGAAAGAATCGGGAAATACTTTGTCAAGATCGCAAGGGGGAAAAAAATCGTGATAACGATTAATCGTGCAGCTCTAGGTTCTGGGGGGGGGGCGCACCTAAATAACATACAAAATTCCCCAGGATTTTCATAATGGGCTCAATTCATATGGCATTTGCATAAAACTCTTTTTTTTTTCCATATGAATATAGTTTTCAAACTTCATTGGCTGGGGATTTTAAAATAGGGATCCTTTTCCTGGTGTGTTCTTTAAAGTGAATATAATAAACATTTTGAAGAGTTGCTTGGCAGGTCACACAATGGAGCAGCAGAAAAGGGCATTTTAGGCCCCACGCACGCAAGTTGATAAAAACGCTGCTTTCAGAGGCATTTTGCGTCTTCTTTTCTGCCTCTAGACGCCCCTCTATGTCAGTCTTTGGGGTTGATTTTCTTGCTCCAGAGCTTAGTAAACGAGCAGAAGCTCTGCTGATTTCCATCATCCAATCATATGCAAGCAAAAAATTGCAGAGAAACAAAAGGGGGGGTTTTCCGGCGCTCCGCAATATGTGATGTCTAAGGTAAATAGTACAATGGTAGCTATAATAGCACATTAAAATAAGGCAGGTAAATTCTAGAATGAGGAGGCAGCCATCCTCAGAGGGTGTCCATTACCTCTGTTGATAATCAATGTTGAAAAAAGGAGGGGTGTGGAGGCGCCAACTGTGGTAGCTTGTTTATGCAAAAATAAAAGTTAGTGTAACAATTACACTTACTGGTTCACAGGGTGGAGGTGTTTCTTTGAGATGGAAAAGTGTCCTGGGATGTGCTGTTATCTTGTTTCCGGCTCAGATTTCATTCCTTCAGGCGTCTGGGTGTGAAGTCTGTAAACAGGCTGAACTGCTGCATCCAGTGCATGGAAAGCTCCACGCTGACCACTCTGGAGTGCAGAAGAGGAAATGACGTCACTGATGCACGGCAAACATCCAGGCTGGTGTTGAGGATAATGCAGGGATAGTACAGGCTACGCGCTCGGGGCTCACAGCTCCTTCTACTGGCCTTCTACTGGCCAGTAGAAGGAGCTGTGAGCCCCGAGCGCGTAGCCTGTACTATCCCTGCATTATCCTCAACACCAGCCTGGATGTTTGCCGTGCATCAGTGACGTCATTTCCTCTTCTGCACTCCAGAGTGGTCAGCGTGGAGCTTTCCATGCACTGGATGCAGCAGTTCAGCCTGTGTACAGACTTCACACCCAGACGCCTGAAGGAATGAAATCTGAGCCAGAAACAAGATAACAGCACATCCCAGGACACTTTTCCATCTCAAAGAAACACCTCCACCCTGTGAACCAGTAAGTGTAATTGTTACACTAACTTTTATTTTTGCATAAACAAGCTACCACAGTTGGCGCCTCCACACCCCTCCTTTTTTCAAGCAAAAAATTGCCATTTATTGTATTTTCTTTGCATGTGATTGAGTATTCTTTGCAAAGTGAAATTTTACCTTTTACTAAGCTCTGGACCATCTGCACTTGCAGGGTGCAACTGCATATTTGCTTTTATTAAAGCAACCCCCTACGTGACCAGAGAAGCACTTCAGCATTAAAAAAAAAAAAAAAAAAAAAAAAAAGCTTGACATGCCTAAACACGTGCAAATGCATCCAAAAGCGCTTGCGCCTTCCTTCATTTAAATGGCTGGAAAAAAATAGTATTTTGGCCAATGGAAAGAATGAATGCCTAAACACTTGACACGCTGAAATGCATTTGCAAAACACGACTTTAGGCACTTTTTTTTTTTTTTTTTTTAATGCTGCTTTTTGCGCACCTGGAGTATAGGCATCCAAGGGAGGGGGGAAAAAAAATAACCATCCTCTATGCATAGGGAGGGCCTTAGGTATGCAAATTATAGTAAAAGTGCTGGGGGAGGGGTGGACAAGTCCAGGGAATAAGAGCATTTTGGTGCAGAGTGCAGCTCCTCTAGACATTATCATATACTCAGGTTGGAATCCTTTCATGGCGACCATGATGTTCTCCCATCACTGTGATTCACTGTGACTCTGCTGGCCAATCGGAATTGATCTGGTCCATCCCGGAAGCTCTGCGCGGAAAAGAGGGAGGAAAGCAGAGATTTGACATTCCTGGTCTGCTGCAGCGGCTGTGGTGGTACTCGGGCACCAGGGGGGTGGGGAGGGTGTCTGGTGTTATTTCACCTTTTACATATTTTCCGAAAAAGGTAAAATAACCCTTTAAAGGAGGCTGAGAACTCTTTACCTTGCTGGTGGCAACGCCGGATACCTGAGCAGCGATTTATCAGTCGCCAGTGTGGTCAGGCGAGAGAAAAAGTGTCGGCAGTGGGATAGCAAATGGAAGATATGTGCGTTTCCCCCAGTGCACCTTAGGGCAACACGTTTCTCATCACAGTGTATGGGCATTGGGCTTCCATAGAAAATGGGCATACCTGGCATGTTGTACCACATTAACAGAAAACGGACTAAAGGGTTTTCATTGTAAATTTTGCCTAAACTAAATATACAATAAAAATAGAACTATATGTATATGAAAACACAGAGGAAGCTCTATCAACCAAATTAGGAACAGAATCCGGTGCATTTTTATTGCAGATCCAATGTCCTCTCAATTAGCAAAGCATTTGCATCAGTTTAATGTGCATTTGAGACCTCCATGTTTGCAGTTCCCTCAATGGAAGGGCGTCTTCATACAGCAGCTGCAGTCGGTGCTTTGAGTACATGGAGTGCGACATGGCTGTCAAATTGTCTAGTTCTGTGTATCAGTAGGAGACCCTTGCACCAGTTGGGCTCGGTTCACACTGCCGCAACTTGTAGTGCGACTTTGATGCAACTTCAGGCAATGCCTGAGTAATCTTCCTGTAAAATCGTATCCAACTCGCATCAATTTAAGATGAAGATCCGACTTGAAGGCAACTTCCATTAAAGTCTATGGGTAGAAGTCGCCTTGAAGTAGTACAGGAACCTTTTCTAAAGTCGGAATGACTTTAGTAGTGCTAATTAGGACAGCTCTCCTTGACTGACCTGGGATTTTACACGTCACGCAACTTGGGGTCTCACAAGTCGGATCCCATGTCGCCGCAGTGTGAACTGAGCCCAAATCTACAGCTGCTACAGACGGTGAGCTAGATCTAGAATTGTCAGCCCTGTTTTGTCGATTATAAGAAGAGAGCGGCTCACCTGGTGTGATCTGTGGTGCCCAGGTGTCCGTTTTGACAGTTGGTCCAGTTCTGTGTATTGGCAATGGTTGTCCCTCCCAGTATACCTTTTTCCCCCAGTAGGGCACTGGTTTATAAAACTGTACACCAGTCTCCAGGAAATTAATGTCTGGCTTTACTGAGCTTCACAACTTGTACTGATACCTGTAATCTACAGGCCTGAGCTGTCCATTTGTGAGCTGAGGCTTGCTTGTGAATCAGGAGACCTGCAGAGGTCTGGTCACTTTCTATGCATCAAGAGCATTGACAGTGGCTTCTGATACACAAAGCTGGACTTAGCTGTCAGACTGCCAGAAAATAAAGAGAGGACGTACCAGCCTAGAGGATTACCATTGTAAACCATTTATTAACCACTTGTGGACCGCCCCATGCACATGGTGATGAGGCGGACACTGTGCATTCCTGGGTAGGGGGCGCGCCCGCCCGCTGCCCAATCAGTGCTGTGATTCAGTACAGCACAAGTAGGTCAGCAGGTCCCAGCCAATGATTTATGGCCAGAGCCTGCTGAGTGGCTTAACGAATCATGGTACAGAGCCCTGTGCTTATGAACAACACAGAGCTCTGTACACAAGCCGATTTTTCTCCCTGCTTTGCAAGGAGAAAAAAAACAGCCACGTTGATTAGTAAAAACAGCACATAATACACACATTACACATTGTTAGGCACACGGTTAACCCCTTGATTACCCCCTCAAATGTAATCCCTTCCCAGCCAGTGTCATTAGTACAGTGACAGTGTATAGTATTCGCACTGATCACTGTATTGGTGTCACCGGTGATGTCAGTTCCAGTGTCAGATTGCCTGCTGCACTATACCCTCTATAAGTCGCTGATCACCGCCATTACTAGTATAAATAAAAATTCCAGTATACTGTATATACCATCATTTTTAGATACTATAACCTTGACGCAAACCACTCAATATACACTTAGGCCTGGTTCACACCTATGTTTGCATTTTCCAGGTGTATTCAGCATTTTTCAACACACGTTTTTGATTCATAGAAGTCTATGGAACCAAAAAACAGAAAAAAAAAGTAACTGGCCCTTTACAAAAAAAATGCCTAGATGTGGACGTGTCCTATAGGAAACCATGTTAAAAGGGCTGTAGTGTGTTTCAGCAAAACTGAAAACGCACTAAAAAAATGCATGGGTGTGAGCCAGGCCTTTTTGGGATTTTTTTTTTTTTTTTTTTTTTTTTTTTTTACCAAAGACCTGTAGCAGAATACATTTTGGCCTAAATGTATGAAATTAGATTTTTTTTTTTAATTTGATTTGTTTTATATCAGAAAGTATAAAATATTTTTTTTCAAAATTTTCAGTCTTTATTTTTATTATTTATTTTTATAGTTAACCCAGTGGTAATCAAATACCACCAAATGAAAGCTGTATTTGTGTGAAAAAAAAAAATACAAATTTCATTTGTGTACAGTGATGCATGACTGCACAATTACCAGTTAAAATAGTGCAGTGCCCAATAGCAAAAAATGCCCTGGTCATAAAATCTTCCAGAGGTCAAGTGGTTAAAAAAAATGAAGACAAATGTTATACGCAAACACATGTATGTAAGCACAGGGCTTTTTTTTCCTCAAACAATAGGTGCTGGAACTCAACCACGACCCCCCCCCCCCCCCAAAACCGCTCCCCTACACACACCCTCGAAATCACATCAAATAGTGGGTGTGGTCAATCAAATTTCACGAACAGTAGGAGGGTCTTTAAAGTCATTCAATACCAGGATTGCATTACACACAGTGCAGACAAGTGCAGAGCTGTCACTTGTAAACACAGAAACCGAACTTTTGTGTTTACAAGTGATAGTGGTGGGCAGGGAGCAGAGGGACTGAGCCAGAGGTGGTGGAACTGAGTTCCACCAAGTTCCCCCTGAAAAAAAGCCCTGTGTAAGCTCATCAATAAATCCCAAAACCAGAGACATCAGATCTGCTGCACATACTCTCTTTCATGGGAAGACGCTACTCAGATCTATTCTGGCTGACGTGTTTCAAGGGGAGTCCCCTCTTTATCAGAGGGCTCTGATGAATTGGGGACTGCCCTTGAAATGCAGCAGCTAGAACAGATCTGAGTTGCGTCTTCCCATGAAAGAGAGTATGTGCAGCAGATCTGATGTCTCTGGTTTTGGGATTTATTGATGAGCTTACATACATGTGTTTGAGTATAACATTTGTCTTCTTTTATTAATAAATGGTTTATAACCTTAATGCACTAGGCTGGTGCACCCTCTCTTTGTTGTTTAGTACATTTGCATCAGGGCTAGGAGGTCAGGAAAGCATGGTGGTCTAATGCATCTCTGCTGTGGAAGTAAATGGGTCCATTGGCTTTTGCACACCACACTAGAGTGCAGGATGTTGTTCTTCTGTCATATTGCCAGGCCTGCATACTGCAGGTCCCCATAAAAGTTGTAAAGACCAGTGCTGAGTGGCACGTGCCCTGGGGACTGGTGCACATGTTTAGAAATGAGTGCTGTGCACAGTAAAGTGTACATATGGAGGGACAGGATTGATGTTGAAAATTCCACCTTTACAAAAATTTGCCCCAGTGGCATCCTTTACCCTCTACATCCCAGCTTCTCTCTTCTACTTACCTTGGATCAGCTGGTGTCCTCAAGTGACTAGGACTACAGCCAACATTTGGCCGCAGGTGCTGGAGGAGGTCTCTGGCTGGTCTGAGGTAAGGAAAAGATGATATATATATGGGGAGGGCACATTTATGTAAAGGTTGAGTAACCTATTAAAATAAATCTTTGCAAAGACTAAACATTCCTATTTCGTTTTACGTAAGGCAAGGGGCATTGGTGTATGAAGTACCTACATAAGCAAGAGGGAAGGTGAGATAAGTTTTATAAGAAGCTTTCACAAGAATAAATATTTTACATCATAAGTAAAAAAAACTTTGTTTTATGGAAAGGAAAACAATCTCCTTTATAAACCAAACATGGGTCCATTTTTTTGTGTGCTGTGCACTGTCCATGTATTGGCGAAATCCCAATGAGCCAGACCAGTCATTCCATCCAGAAGCAGCACAGTACTGGTCTAAAGGGCACCTGTATAGTCATAGGGTGACAGCAGCCATTTGGCGCCAAGGCTTTATACATAAGAATGCAGCCAATTTTTTGGCTATAATGTCAATCAGACAGCGGGTCCACATGGGTTCAGTCCATACAAATGAAGGCTTCCCCATGAAGAATACGGGTCCTCTTCAAGAGTGTGTTGAAAGCCATATTTCTGTTCAGTCTCTGAAGCACCATCCGGCTTTGGCATAGGAAAACCTCCTCAGCACCTGGACTTTTTACAAAAAAATATATTTCTTTTTCAGCAAGTGCATTAAGCTAGATAAAATACTATGTACATTATCTTGAAACAATACAAAGGAAAGCTAAAACCTCAACATATTTTTATCTTTCTTAGAGGAAGATGAGAGTGTCCCGGTATGTCAGAGAACCGCACCTGACAAAACAGACGCAATGAATCAGTTCTGTCTTAAAATATGTAATACAATAAACATTGAGAGCAAGGCCCAAGGATGAGGCCTAGGCAAAGCTGCAAGGCTTGATGCATTGTCTGTAAATAACCTTTGCTTCAAGGGCTCTGTGAGCTCACCAGAACACTGGATGAGTGAAGGCTGGTATGACGTTGGTCTTTTTTGGGGAGTCGATGGACTGGACCCGTCTGTAGGCCTTTCCCCCATGTAAAGAAGGAGACGGCTATGACTGTCCTGCTCGATTTTAAATAACTCGTATTCAGTGTGGGGGAGGCTGATGCCCAGGGTGGTACAACCTCTGGTGACTGAAATATCTTGCTCCTCCCCTATGGCCCACGAACCGGCCACACCACAGCTCCTGGGCCGAGACATGTTCAGCATCTGTAAGATGACCTGGTTTAGTGGTTTAACCCATACTTGGTTCACTGTAAACACCAACTCGGTGCCACCCTTCACATGCTCAGAGCTGACGCCTTTGGTGTAGTATCCAGCGGCGCGGAGAGTGAAAGTCGGCTGCTTGCAGAGAGGGTCGGCGTAATGGTAGTATAATCCTTCCCAAGAGCGGTTATCTGCGTGGAACATCAGGTAACGAGTGAGGAAGAGTACGTTTGGACGCACTTCACATTGGCTGCTAACCCATTCACCTCGAAGGTGGGCCGGAGGCTGTGGAGTGCGAGGCAAGACAGGTGGTTGGTGCTCATTGGCGTTGTATATTATTCCACAGACGTGGCATGGGTGAACGTGGTGCTGCAAATAGAACACAAGTGTAAGTAAACAGAAATCACTTAAAGCCTTAGGCCTGTTTCACATGAGCTTCGGCTTATATAAGAGCAGTGTGAACAGCAGCCTTTTATAAAGTTGAGGCAGGCAAATCGAGGAAAGCTGGAAGCCGCACACCGGTATAATGATGAATGCTTTATTTGAAAAGCTGAATTATGAAGAAATCATGAGCTATGAATAAGCACTCATCGTGAGTGCGAAACGCGTCAGCTGTTTTTGTACGCTTCTGCTGTTATGTTTTGTGTTTCTTCATGATTCAGCTTTTCAAATAAAGCATTCATCATTATACCGGTGTGCGGCTTCCAGCTTTCCTCGATTTGTCTGCCTCATCTTGCATCAGCCAGCATCTGGGACTCTTCCCTCTTGAAGGACAACACTATACTGGCTTTCATCACCCCTGGTCTTCGCCTACCTGAGCGGTGGGACCCCTCTCTGCTTAGCTTGCATTTCTGGATTTATCCTTTTATAAAGTTGTAAGCAAGCTTTTGCAAAGTTTTCTCTAATGCCGCGTACACACGGTCGGACTTTTCGTCTACAAAAGTCCAACGGACGCCGACGGACTAAAGCTGGCTGGTAATCCGATCGTGTGTGGGCTTCTCCGGACTTTCAGCAGACTTTTTCAGCCTCAAATCCGACGGACTTTAGATTTGAAACATGCTTCAAATCTTTACGTCGTAACTACGACGGACCCCGAAATCCGCTCGTCTGTGTGCTAGTCCGACGGACAAAAACCCATGCTAGGGCAGCTATTGGCTACTGGCTATGAACTTCCTTATTTTAGTCCGGTGTACGTCATCACGTAGGAATCCGTCGGACTTTTGTGTGGTCGTGTGTAGGCAAGTCCGTTCGTTAGAAAGTCTGCTGCAAGTCCGCCGAAAGTCCGCCGGAAGTCTGTCGGACAGGCTGTCGGACTTTTGTAGACGAAAAGTCCGACCGTGTGTACGCGGCATAAGTCTTCAGCTCTTGTTTGGAAACTGATTGCCACTTTAAACAAGCTGCTAGCAGGCTTCGGCAAGCTTTAAACAAGCAGCATGTTTAAAGTGGCAATCAGCACTCCCATTAGGATATGTATGATTAAAATTTAGAAACTGGGGCTGAATGGTACTTTAAAAGCTTCATGAAATGCTCTGCAAATTCAAATCTTTGTAAACAGCATGCTGTTCACACTGCTCTTATACAAGCAGAAGCCCATGTGAAACAGGCATTATTCAGAAATGTTGGGCAAGTTGTGCTGATCTGGTCTTAACCACTTCAGCCCCGGAAGGATTTACCCCCTTCCTGACCAGAGCACTTTATGCGATTCGGCACTGTGTCGCTTTAACTGACAATTGCACGGTTGTGCGACGTGGCTCCGAAACAAAATTGACGTCCTTTTTTTCCCACAAATAGATTTTTCTTTTGGTGGTATTTGATCACCTCTGCGTTTTTTATTTTTTTGCGCTATAAGCAAAATAAGAGCGACAATTTTGAAAAAAACGCATTATTTTTTACTTTTTTGCTATAATAAACATCCCCAAAAAATATATTAAAAAACATTTTTTTCCCTCAGTTTAGGCCGATACGTATTATTCTACATATTTTTGGTAAAAAAAAATCGCAGTAAGCATTTATTGATTGGTTTGCGCAAAAGTTATAGCGTTTACAAAATAGGGGATAGTTTTATGGCATTTTTATTATTAATTTTTTTTTTTACTAGTTTTGGCGGCGATCAGCGATTTTTATTGTGACTGCGACATTATGGCAGACACATCGGACATTTTTGACACATTTTTGGGACCATTGTCATTTATACAGCAATCAGTGCTATAAAAATGCACTGATTCCTGTGTAAATGACACTGGCAGTGAAGGGGTTAACCACTAGGGGGCGGGGAGGGGTTAAGTGTGTCCTAGGGGAGTGATTCTAACTGTAGGGGGGATGGGCTGTGTGTGACATCACTGATCTCTGCTCCCGATGACAGGGAGCAGAGATCGAGTGACACTGTCACTAGCCAGAACGGGGAGATGCTGTTTACAACGGCATCTCCCCGTTCGTCCTCTCCGTGAGGTGTTCGCGGGTATGCCCGTGGCGATCGAGTCCGCGGGACCTGCGACCCGACTCAGGGAGATCGCGGCAGGCGCGCGCGCGCGCACACGGTGGCAAATTCAAAGTAACGTACGGGTACGTTATTTTGCCCAGCCGTGCCATTCTGCCGACGTATATATCTACAGGAGCCGGTCGGGAACCGGTTAAGCAAGGTCATATTAATGTGCAGCCCCTATAGCAGACATTAATGTATTTCTGAAGCCAAAACAGGAAGTGGTGTTAAATTTCTTTACGGGACACAGACAGCAATGATGGTGATGGGTGTGGCCGGGGGTGGGGGGGGGGCAATTACTGGAACCGATCCCTTGTATGGCTTTCTCTGCAGCAGTTGAAAGCAAGCAGCAGGAAGAGGAGAAGATGCCGGCTATTAGCTGCTGCAAAGAGAGTGTCAGGGCTGGGCTCAGCCCTTCCGTCTCTGAGCTGGCTGCTCAGCTGTCGGCTAATTGCCAGCTCCTATCTCTCCACAGTTACTCAGCTGTTGATGATTCTGCTTGTCAGTCCTGCCTCCTTAAAGCCATTCAACTCACTTCATCTCTGCCTTCGCCTTTGGTCACATCTCAGAGTCTTTCTCCTGCATTCCTGTTGAAGACTTGCTTGGCTGATGTCCCTTCTGGCTCCTGATCCTGCTTGTTGTACTACTATGTTGATCTCCAATCTCTGACATTGGCATTGGCTGACTACCCGATCTGGTTACTGAACTCTGGCTATGTATTGACTACGCTTACTCTGTTTACCTTTTTATTATTATTAAACAAGTGTGATTACCTGTACTTCTGTCTTGGTCTGATTAATAGTTTCTGACAGAGAGCCATACAGGGGATCAGTTCCAGTATTTGCCCCCCCCCCCCCCTTGCCTCACCGGTCACCCTTCCTGCCCACATCCTAATCACTCAGCTGTCTGGACCGCCTGCTGGCCTGGGCCTCCCATACAGGAGGACTGGTGGTACCCCCTTATCAATGGTTCTGGCTATAAAATTTCTTAAAATACATTTACAAATAAAGAAGCCCACTGTTGTCTACTTACCAAAGCGCTCTGTAGTGCCTGCTGGTATCCATTTGGCCGGTAGTGTGCCCTTTCTGATCGATCTGTATGAATGTCTCCCAGAAACAGCTTCTCTACCAGTCCTCCCCCCTGTTGTCCATTGTATTGCTTCTCCAATCTTACTAGACTTAACTCGTGCATAGAGAAGGTGATGGCAGCAGTGCAATCTCTGCCCGCCTTAGCGCTGAGAAGCTCATATACCCTTCCTGGTGCCCATGATCGCCCAGTGGATAAAAACCCAGAGCAAGTCCTGTTCATCTGGGCCCTGATGTCACTCATGGCTTCCTGGCTGTAAAATACGATCCCCACTTTCTGCAAATGGTATTCTGCCTCGGTAGCCCCCCTTGTAATCCAGGATGCTTGGCGTAGACGCAGTTTTCCCTTGATCACCAGAGAGTAGGAAGGGTGATGACAATGGGGGTCTGTGTAGTAGAACTGAAGAGCCTTGAACAAACGACTAGGATAGAAGGTGTAGGATCTTGTAAGGAATTCTGGGCCTGGTCGCACTTCGCATCTGTAATCAGTAAATAATAAAAAAAAAAACAACAATAACTTTATGTATAACTTACACTGTCTTGTTTTATTTAGTTTCTTTTTTCTAGGAACTTGCATTATACATATACTATATTGCCAAGGGATTGGGTACACTTGACCATCACACCTATATAAGCTTTTTTGGGCATCCCATTCCAAAACCATGGACATTTGTATAGAATTGCCCTTCCCCCTACCCACTCTTCTTTGTGGCTCAAACAACCTCCATTCTTCTGGGAATGCTTTTTACAAGATTTTGGAGTGTATCTGTGGGAATTTGTACCCATGCAACCGAAAGATCATTTATGAGGTCAAACACTAATCATGGCTGAAAAGACCCGGCTCACAATTAGTGTTCTAATTCATCACACATATTTAGTTGGGTTGAAGTCAGGGCTAAGTGCAGACTACTCAAGTTCCTGCACACCACACTCATCAAACCATGTCTTAATAGAGATGGCTTTTAGCACAGGGAACAGAAAAGGACCTTCACCAAATCTTTCCCAAAAAGTTAGAAAGATTTCTAAACAAAGAAAAAGCCAGTTTACTGTCCTTCAGAGATTAGGGGAGTGGACTGTGGCCAATGGTAGAAAAATGTCCTGGAGTCTGTTGGATTAAACAATGCCCCATGATTGGTATTAGGGGGAGTAATAGTGCCCCATCCTTGATATCAATGGGAGGAATAGTGTCCCGTTGTTGGTAAAAGTGGGAGGAATAGTGTCCCATCATTAGTGTCAGTGGAAGGAATAGTGTCCCATCATTGATGTCAGCAGGAGGAATAGTGTCCCATTATTGGTTTTAGTGGGAGAAATAGTGTCCCATCCTTAGTATTAGTGGGAGGAATAGTAGTGCCCTAGTATTGGTGTCAGTGGGAGGAATAGTGTCCCATCATTGGCGTCAGTGGGAGGAATAGTGCCCCATTGTTGGTGTCAGTGGGAGGAATAATGTTCCATTATTGCTTTTAGTGGTAGGAATAGTGCCCCGTCCTTAGTATTAGTGGGAGGAATAGTACCCCAGTATTGGTGTCAGTGGGAGGAATAGTGCCTCATTGTTAGTGTCAGTGAGAGGAATAGTACCCCATTGTTGGTATCAATAGGAGAAATAGTGCCCCATTTTTGATATCAATGGGAGGAATAGTGTGCCATAGTTGGTGTCAGTGAGCGGACTAGTGCCCCATTGTTGGTGTCAGTGGCAGGAACTTAACCCAACTGTTGCTGACAGTGGGGGGAATAATGTCCCAAGGGTTGGATAAAAGCAAGCAAAGAGCCACACCTGGCCCACGGGCCACAGTTTGCAGTCCATTGGTCTAGAAAGATCTAAAGCAGTCTGTGAATCTTAATTCACTGCAAATCAAGTGTCAGATTATCCTTGATCACTCGGTAGATTATGTGGCAATCTCTTTACTGATTTGTTGAATTATTCCTGCTGTGATGTATGAGGGAAACATCCTTGTTGGTTAGCACACGGTAAAAGGAGCTATTAATTTTCTCACCCTGTGGAGATCCAATGACCTTCTATGTTAGGAGGCAAGACAGCGGATATACGGGCTCCATCCTGTAGGTGGCGCAGTTGGTATTGACATTGAGGCTCTCGGTTCAGCTTTACAGAGGTAAGAAACTGCTCAGGAGGAACTGGAACATCCCATAGCTTATCTCCATAGACCAGAGCTGTGAAAGGGACGGAAAGAGCATTTGTCAATTCAATGTAATACCCACTGAGGACCTTGTGATAAACAGCATCACCTGTTCTTGCCCAGGGCAACCAGATTAATAAATGAATTCTCCCATCATGCTGCACAAGAAACATGAAAAGCAGAATCATGGCCCTGGCAAGTGGGAATCCATTGGCTAGATAGATGATTGGCAACAATTAATGGAAATATAACCAAACCAACTATACATTACCTTTATCGTATAAGGGAAATATAATAGCAAAGTATACCTTAAACGCAAACTTTTTTAGTTAATCGATGGAGTAAGAAAAACCCTTATTATTTTTGTGTCCCATTAGAGAGATTCTCCTTTACTTCCTGACCCATCAATACAATAAAAAGAAAGAGGAGAGCTCTCCATAGTGAAGTAAACTCCTCCTTGGACAGTTGTCACCAGAGCAAGTGACCCACTGGAAGATTTTAACTCCACTCCTGTTTCCGTTTGACAACTTTTTGGACCCTCCCTAATTTTCAGTCCCAGTGACAAGGGTCATTGAGAGAAAGAGAGTGGGTGAATCTCCCCAGCAGGGGGGGGGGGGGGGACAGTTGGCAATAAAAACCTAACACGGGTGCTTACTCTTCCCTGTTCTGTCCAAAACAAAAACAAAAAATTGGGCTTTAGATATGCTTTACATTTCTCCCTTCTTTGACTCGCAAAATTTTTATAGGCACTTAGTTCTGTGCCTACAACTGCCTAATATAAAACCTGTCCCCCTAGTCTCTGTCTAAGGCTGACCATATACGGTGCAAATTTCTTTCCTGCAAACACGGTTGGAGGGGGAAGCTGTCCCTGCCGGGGGGAAGACAGTGATAATTGCTAGCAGCTATAGCAGCCGCTAGTGATAATCGCAAAAGAATCCAGCAGGCTGATTGTACCCAAGTTGATAGATCAATCAACTTGGTACATTTAGCCTGTTCATTAACGGTTTGAGTCTCGGCCGCTTCCTGCTGAATGGTATATGGCCAGCCTAAAGCTTCATCCTAATTGTACTGCGCTATGGCTTCTATCACTGATACTTCTTTACAATATATAAATGCATACTTGCTAACTTCTTCCAAAGGACATCTTGCCATTAATCCACCATATCTCTGCCCATTACTCACATCATACCATCTCACACACAGGATACCCTATTATCATGATTGATAACATGTATACACAGTATATAAGTACATATATACAGTGGGGCAAAAAAGTATTTAGTCAGCCACCAATTGTGCAAGTTCTCCCACTTAAAAAGATGAGAGAGGCCTGTAATTGTCATCATAGGTATACCTCAACTATGAGAGACAAAATGTGGAAACAAATCCAAACAATCACATTGTCTGATTTTTGAAAGAATTTATTTGCAAATTATGGTGGAAAATAAGTATTTGGTCACCTACAAACAAGCAAGATTTCTGGCTCTCACAGACCTGTATCTTCTTCTTTAAGAGGCTCCTCTGTCCTCCACTCATTACCTGTATTAATGGCACCTGTTTGAACTTGTTATCAGTATAAAAGACACCTGTCCACAACCTCAAACAGTCACACTCCAAAATCCACTATGGTGAAGACCAAAGAGCTGTCGAAAGACACCAGAAACAAAATTGTAGACCTGCACCAGGCTGGGAAGACTGAATCTGCAATAGGCAAGCATCTTGGTGTGAAGAAATCAACTGTGGGAGCAATAATTAGAAAATGGAAGACATACAAGACCACTGATAATCTCCCTCGATCTGGGGCTCCACGCAAGATCTCACCCCATGTGGTCAAATGATCACAAGAACAGTGAGTAAAAGTGAGAGCTGGGACCAACGTAACAAGAGGCTACCATCAGTAACACACCACGCCGCCAGGGACTCAGATCCTGCAGTGCCAGACGTGTCCCCCTGCTTAAGCCAGTACATGTCCGGGCCGATCTGAGGTTTGCTAGAGAGCATTTGGATGATCCAGAAGAGGATTGGGAGAATATCATATGGTCAGATGAAACCAAAGTAGAACTGTTTGGTAGAAACACAACTCGTCGTGTTTGGAGGAGAGAGAATGCTGAGTTGCAACCAAAGAACACCATACCTACTGTGAAGCATGGGGGTGGCAACATCATGCTTTGGGGCTGTTTCTCAGCAAAGGGAACAGGACAACTGATCCGTGTACATGAAAGAATGAATAGGGCCATGTATCGTGAGATTTTGAGTGCAAACCTCCTCCCATCAGCAAGGGCATTGAAGATGAAACGTGGCTGGGTCTTTCAGCATAACAATGATCCCAAACACACCGCCCGGGCAACGAAGGAGTGGCTTCGTAAGAAGCATTTCAAGGTCCCAGAGTGGCCTAGCCAGTCTCCAGATCTTAACCCCATAGAAAACCTTTGGAGGGAGTTGAAAGTCCGTGTTGCCCAGCGACAGCCCCAAAACATCACTGCTCTAGAGGAGATCTTCATGGAGGAATGGGCCAACATACCAGCAACAGTGTGTGACAACCTTGTGAAGACTTACAGAAAATGTTTGACCTCTGTCATTGCCAATAAAGCATATATAGCAAAGTATTGAGATGAACTTTTGATATTGACAAAATACTTATTTTCCACCATAATTTGCAAATAAATTATTTCAAAAACCAGACAGTGTCATTGTCTGGATTTGTTTCCACATTTTGTCTCTCATAGTTGAGGTATACCTATGATGACAATTACAGGCCTCTCTCATCTTTTTAAGTGGGAGAACTTGCACAATTGGTGGCTGACTAAATACTTTTTTGCCCCACTGTATATATATATATATATATATATATATATATATACAGTGGAGGAAATAATCATTTGATCCCCTGCAGATTTTGTATGTTTGCCCACTTACAAAGAAATAAAGGGTCTATAATTTTTTTTATCATAAGTGTATTTTAAATGATAAAGACAGAACATCAACCAAATATCCAGAAAAAAAGCACATGATATAAATGTTATAAATTGAGTTGTAGTTCAGTGAGCAAAATTAAGTATTTGATTTCCAGGCAAAACATGACTTAGTACTTGGTGGAGAAACCCTTGTTGGCAAGCACAGAGTTAAGACGTTTCTTGTAATTGGTTACCAGGTTTGCACACATCTCAGGAGGGATTTTGGTCCACTCTTGTTTACAGATCTTCTCAAAATCCTTAAGGTTTACTGGCTGTCACTTGGCAACTCGAAGTTTCAGCTCCCTCCATACATTTTCTATAGGATTAAGGTCTGGAGACTGGCTAGGCCACTCCATGACCCTAATGTGCTCCTTTGTTACCTCAGCGGTATATTTTGGGTCATTGTCATGCTGGAAAACGCATCCATGACCCATCTTCAGTGTTCTGACTGAGGGAAGAAGGTTCTCATCCAAGATTTTACAATACATGGCCCCTCAATGTGGCAAAGTCAGCCTGTACCTTTAGCAGAGAAATAGCCTCAAAGCATAATGTTTCCACCTCTGTGCTTGACTGTAGGGATAGTGTTCTTAGGGTCAAAGTCAGCATCTTTCTTCCTCCAAACACGGTTAGTCAAGTTAATGCCAAAGAGCTCAATTTTGGTCTCATCTGACCACAGGACTTTCTCCCAATCCTTCTTTGAATCATTTAGATGATTGACAAACTTCAGACGGGCCCGTACATGTGCCTTCTTGAGGAGGGGGACCTTGAGGGCGCTGCAGAAATTCAATCCATGACGGTGTATTGTTTTACCAATGGTTTGTTTGGTGACTGCGGCCCCAACTGCCTTGAGATCATTCACAAGCTCCTCCTGTGTAGTTCTGGGCTGATCCTAGAGCTGCACGATTCTGGCTAAAATGAGAATCACGATTTTTTTGCTTAGAGGATAGATCACGATTCTCTCACGATTCTCGCGGCGTAACATCATCTTTTACATTAAAACAAAAAAAATTGTGCTAACTTTACTGTTTCGTTTTTTTTTTATTTATTGAAGTGTATTTTTTACCAAAAAATTGCATTTGAAAGACCGCTGGGCAAATAAAGTGTGACATAAAATATTGCAGCAATTGCCATTTTATTCCCTAGAGTCTCTGCTAAAAAAAAAAAAAAAAAAATTATAATATATATATATATATATATATATATAATGTTTGGGGTGCCAAGTAATTTTTTTTAGCAAAAAATATTGATTTTAACTTAAGAAGTGTCAGAAAAAGATTTAGATTTTAAGTGGTTAAACTTCCTGCATTACGGGTTGTTTAAAGCTTGGCAGATTGCCCAGGTTATTTGTTTACACAGAGAAGTTCTATCCCTTTGATCTAAGAAGGAAGTTAGATACAATGTTTCAAGTTCTAAACTTGGCAGACTGCCCAGATGTTTTCTTTTGACAGCTGAGTGAGCAGATAATCTCTCAACTTGTTTATATGAAAGAATCGACAAACTCAGCAGGAGAGATCGTCGGGGGAGGTGAATCGAGATCACGATTTTTTAACGATTAATTGTGCAGCTCTAGCTGATCCCTCACTTTTGTCATGATCATCCTTACCCCACGATGTGAAATCTTGCATGGAGCTCCAGACTGAGGGCGATTGATGGTTATTTTGTATTTCTTCTATTTATGAATAATGACTCCAACAGTTGTCTCCTTCTCACCAAGTTTTTTGCTGATGGTCTTGTAGCCCATTCCAGCTTTGTGCAGGTCTACAATCTTGTACCTGACATCCTTTGACAGCTCTTTGGTCTTGCCCACGATGGTGAGGTTTGAATGGAAGAAAGAGATTCTGTGGAAAGGTGTCTTTTATACAGATAACGGGTTGTTTGGAGCAACTTCTTACATTGACAGGACAAATCTGTGTACCACATGAGCACATACTGTAGCCAGTCTGTGGGAGCCGGAATTATTGCTGGTTGGTAGGGGATCAAATACTTATTTTACTCACTGAACTGCGAATTAAAAAAGTGTAGCGCTGTAAACCCTAAATACAACCTTTAGGTTGATACGTTGATAAAACCAGTGTTAGAATCCCAATACCAGGGGATATAAAGTAATAAGACGAAGTGCCAAACAAATAAATATATGCAATGTGATATGATCAATGAATATAAATCATACTTATAATGCAATACATAGATAATAATGAAATCAAGTAAAATAAATAAATGTGATAATCGGTAAAATTATATTGCAGTACATATGTGTTTAACTAAACAAAGTGACGTAAATAGAAGTGAAAAGAGAAATAAAACTGTAAGAAAAATAGCCAGAGTGAATTAAAGCACCAATGTGCAACCAAAAATTAAGGGCAGCAGTCCAGACATACGTTAGAAAAAATGTATGGAAAAGTCCAAAAATATGAAGGGTATTCTCATCGCCGAGACCAATAACCTTTGGACATCAACAATAGAAACTGGAATAGTGAGAGAGCCACCACCGAAGATCTCAAGGAGGCTTACCAGATGTTGGTGACATGGAGAGGCATATACCACCCAAGTCGCAAAGGCTTTTACACCAGCTAACTGGAGAGGTACATCTCTTTAGGCCACTAAATCAGGACAGCAGCTCAGCACCAACGATCTCAAACAGCATAAGGGTGACACTCCAGTAGGGGCCTCCAAACTGGTATTAACATCCCATGCGAAAATAAATGAACAACTCGCATAGCGTGATACCGTATAACAAAGATTTATTAAAAAGGATTAAAAAATAAACTCACATGGTAAAGGTCATCAAAAGCGTAACAAGAACAGTAGCGGTATGAAGTGGGTCCAAGCAGGTTTAAAACCACTTTTGACGTAGAGGGACGCTTTTTGGTTGCCATTGGCAATCTCAAGTTTCCAGACAGAAAGAACAGTATATATAATATAAAAGTGCATGCAGGCACTGGACAAAGCACTAGGGACAAAAGGGATGTGAAATGATTCGATACAGTAATGTAATCTTACAGATCATAGTGCACTGTATGTGTTCTGTATTTTTCATTAATTTGAATTTGCCGCCGGCTCCGCCCCGTGCGCCGCGACGCTCGCAGGGAACTGAACCCAGCACAGTGATGAATCGAGCGGAGTACACAGGCCGCTGACACAGGACATTGAAGGATCCTGTAAGTAAGGTAAGTAACTTTTCCAGGCTACTGCGACCCCAAGTGTGGCTCGGGGGTTACTGATTTTGGTAATGAAAATTCACCACGAGCCACACTCGGGATTACTGCCAGGGAGGTTAATGATCTCCTTGCCCGACCTGTCAGTTTAGGTGGACGGCCATGTCTTGGTTGGTTTGCAGTTGTGCCATACTCTTTATTTTCGGATGATGGAGTGAACAGTGCTCCGTGAGATGTTCAAAGCCTGGGATATTTTTTTATAACCTAACCCTGCTTTAAACTTCTCCACAACTTTATCCCTGACCTGTCTGGTGTGTTCCTTGGCATTTATGATGCTTTTTGTTCACTAAGGTTCTCCAACAAACCTCTGAGGGCTTCACAGAACATCTGTATTTATACTGAGATTAAATTACACACAGGAGGACTCTATTTACTAATTAGGTGACTTCTGAAGGCAATTGGTTCCACTAGATCAGGGGTCTTCAAACTATGGCCCTCCAGTTGTTCAGGAACCACAATTCCCATCATGCCTAGTCATGTCTGTAAATGTCAGAGTTTTACAATTCCTCATGGGATGTGTAGTTCCGCAACAGCTGGAGGGCCGTAGTTTGGAGATCCCTGCACTAGATTTTAGTTAGGGGTATCAGAGTAAAGGGGGCTGAATACAAATGCACACCACACTTTTCAGATATTGATTTGTAAAAAAATTCTAAAAAACATTTATCATTTTCCTTCCACTTCACAATTATGTGCCACTTTGTGTTGGTCTATCACATAAAATCCCAATAAAATACATTTACGTTTTTGGTTGTAACATGAGAAAATGTGGAAAACGTCAAGGGGTATGAATACTTTTTCAAGGCACTGTATGCATTTGTTACAACATTGAATATGATATTTTTAGGGACAAACCTTTACATTCAAGGACCGTCCCTGTAAATCAGGGACCCTGTGCACATCTGATAAATGATATTCATAAAACAGTACGCAGAAGGTCACTGCGGGTTGAATGATTCACGATTCGTGTCTTTCTGGAACAGTCTTGCTCCCGTGTGATAAGGCAGCATTTTGCTCCTGGAGATTCAGAAAGGATTAGGGTGTCTCCGCGTGGTTTAACAGGGTGCCATCCTGTCTCCAAGCCTCCAGACAAGGGTAACAGGCTTATATTGTACAGAACATGACATCACAGGAGCTGTCAAATGGCAGATCTCTGCAACCATAAAGACATGTCATGTAGTGGTTTACAGCTCCACTTAAAGGGCCATTAAACTGAAAACACAAGTTCACTTCCATAAAAAGCCATCAATAAGAACACGCAGACATACATGTTCCCATGCACTAATAGACACTGAGTTACTTCAAATGATTTCACCATTTGATAAGTGAGTGAATCCTATTGTCTTCATCTCAAACCGAAGTTGGTCATAAGCTGAACACATTGGGTGACCATTAATGTCCCAATGCCACTGATTCTCCGACAATCAATACAACTTTTGGGCAAAGATGGGGCAGTTTAGACCTAACCAGGGGGGGCGATAATGAGCTCTTTGAACTGTGGGAGCCTCTGGTTATTGCCATGGCACCTTGACTGATCCTTCTTCCTTCTTCAATAGAAGGAAAATGTTAACTGCATGGTCACCTCTTTGGTCTGCGGAAAAGTGCGTGAAAACAGCGGTAGGCACTGATACCACTGATGATGGGTAGACATATCCCCGCCAGCTTCACATCGATCTAATGCCGCGTACACACGAGCAGACTTTACGGCAGACTTGGTCCGGCGGACTTTTCGACTGAACAGACTTGCCTACACACGATCAAAGTCCGACTGATTCGTACGTGATGACGTACGACCGGACTAAAATAAGGAAGTTGATAGCCAGTAGCCAATAGCTGCCCTAGCGTCGGCTTTAGTCCGTCGGACTAGCATACAGACAAGCGGATTGTTCGACCGGACTCGAGTCCATCGGAAAGATTTGAAACATGTTTCATTTCTAGGTCCGTCCAACTTTTGGGAAAAAAAAGCCCGCTGGAGCCCACACACGATCGAATTGTCCGACGGAGTCTGCCATAAAGTCCACTCGTGTGTACGCGGCATTATGGGTAACAGTGATTGGACAGGATAGAAAACCTATTATGCCCTGTACACACGGGCGGACTTTTCGGCAACAAAGGTCCGACAGTCTTTCTGACGGACTTTCGACGGACCTCCGACGGACTTTCGAACAAATCGACTTGCCTACACACGATCACACCAAAGTCCGACGGATTCGTACGTGATGACGTACGACCAGACTACAACAAGGAAGTTGATAGCCAGTAGCCAATAGCTGCCCTAGAGTCGGTTTTCGTCCATCGGACTAGCATACAGACAAGCGGATTTTTCAATATGAACTGGGTCCGGCGGAGTTCCGCCGTAAAGATTTGAAACATGTTCCAAATCTAAAGTTTCGACAGAAACAGTCCGCTGAAGGTCCGATGAAGCCCACACACGGTCGGATTGTCCGCCGGATTCGGTCAGTCGGACCAGTCCGCTCGAAAAGTCCGCTCATGTGTACAGGGCATTAGACTGCATTCAACAGTGATTACACCACACGTGAGGAATCACTGTGAGCGTCAGCTCGAGAGCAATGATTCTAGTGCTAGACCTCCTGTGTTAATCTAAAGTGGTAACCTGTAAAGGCTTTTAATCGCTTCAGCCCCGGAAGATTTTACCCCCTTCCTGACCAGAGCACTTTTTGCGATCCGGCACTGCGTCACTTTAACTGACAATTGCTCGGTCGTGCGGCGTTGCACCCAAACAAAATTGACATCCTATTTGTTCCCCACAAATAGAGCTTTCTTTTGGTGGAATTTGATCACCTCTGGGGTTTTTATTTTTTGCACTATAAACAAAAAAAGAGTGACAATTTTGAAAAAAAACATATTATTTTTTACTTTTTGCTATAATAAATATCCCCCAAAAATATATAAAAAAGCTATTTTTTTCCTCAGTTTAGGCCGATATGTATTCTTCTCCATATTTTTCGTTAAAAAAAATCGCAATAAGCGTATATTGATTGGTTTGCGCAAAAGTTATAGCGTCTACAAAATAGGGGATAGTTTTATGGCATTTTTAGTTTTTTTTTTTTTTTTACTAGTAATGGCGGCGATCTGCGATTTTTATCAGGACTGCGACATTATGGCAAACACATCGGACAATTTTGACACATTTTCGGGACCACTGGCATCAGCGATCAGTGCTATAAAAATGCATTGATTACTGTAAAAATGTCACTGGCAGGGAAGGGGTTAACACTAGGGAGCGATCAAGGGGTTAATTGTGTTCCCTAGTGTGTGTTTTAACTGTAGGGGGAGGGGACTGTGTAGGGGAGATGACAGATCGCTGTTCATACTCTGTATGAACAGACGATCTGTCTGTTCTCCCCTCTAAGAACCGTAAACTGTGTGTTTACACACAGAGATCCCGGTTCTCCGCATGTCAGCGGCGATCGCGGGAGTCCGGCGGTGATCATGACCGCCGGGCACTCACATCGGCTTGGGGGGCGAGCGGGGGGCGTGCGCGCGGCCTAGTGGCCACAGGGCGAAGCGACGTTGCATAACATCGTTTCGCCCAGCCGTGGCATTCTGCCGTAGTACAACTGCGGTAGCTGGTCGGCAAGTGGTTAAAGCGTCGTCTATATAACTTACGTAGTTTGTTGCCATTCCACTGGCATACGTCATTTTAAAGTGTAACATGTTTGGTATCTATTTACTTGGGCTAACATCATCTTTTATATTTTACCAAACATATTCGTATTATATTGTGTTTTTGTGCATTAAATTTCATTAAAGTGATTGTAAACCCTTACAGACCACTTTTTGCTACAGGTAAGCCTATAATAAGGCTTACCTGTAGCTACCCAGGATATCTCCTAAACCTGCATGGTATCTCCTGTATTTGCATGTGCCGACGTCATCAGCACATGCGCACTGAAGCAATGAAGCCTTACCGGTGGCTCCCGCGCGCATGCTCAGGAGTGACGTCATCTCCCGGGGGGTTACTTCCGAGTATCGCGGCTCCGGCGCCGTGATTGGCCAGAGCCGCAATACCCGGAAGTAACCCCCGGGAGAGATGTCGACGGCCGGTGCTGTGTATGGGCACCGCAGTGGGGGCTTCAATCTCAGGTGAGTATTACATAATGAGCTAGTATGCTATGCATACTAGCTCATTATGCCTTTGTCTTGCAGGTGTTTTTTTTTTTCTTTCAAAATGGGTTTACAACCACTTTAAAGTGTATTTATTAAAAAAAAAAAAATTATTTGAAAAACTGCTGCACAAATACCGTGTGACATAAATAAAAATGGCAACACCCACCATTTTATTCTCTAGGGCCTCTGCTTTAAAAAAAAAATAATAATGTTTGGGGGTTCTAATCAATTTTCTTGCAAAAATACTGATTATTACTTGTATGTAAGAAGTGTTAGAAAAAGGGCCTGGTCTTCAAGTGGTAAACATGCATGCTCAAGTGATCTGAGTTGTATGTTTACAAGTGCAACCGATGCAAAAATGATTGGAGGCCGATGAGATTGTCCCTACATCTCTGACAACTCTCTGTAGCCCTCTAACAATATAACTAGAACAGTTACAAGTGTCGTACAGGACCAAAGCTCACTTTTATGTTTCATGCTAAGTGTATGCATTGTAAGCAATGTGTTAGTGTAACATTGCATTTATTACCTCGTAGAGAGATCATAGTGCTCCCCCCCTAGACAATACCTTCTGTTTTTCTCTCCAGTAGCGCAGCACCATCTTTAATCAGGCATCATCTAGGGTCAGCATATACTTTCTGGACTGAGATGCCGGCTCAGAGATGTGAGACAGCCATATAAACCCTGGCACTTGTGCATTTTTTGGCTGACACAGATCAGCCCCTGCTGCCGCCTTTCATCTTGTGCCTTGCTACAAAGCTGAGACTCTATAAAGAGATGATTTACAGACCCAGAAAATATGAATTCCAGTTGCTTTAAGGGAGTTATTTAGTATGAAAGAACACTAATAGAACCAAGAACTGTCTGCACACAAAAAAGACAAATTGGCATTAGACCTTCAATGAATGTGGAAAGGTTTTTTGACTCCTTGTTCTGCACAGTACATGATAGGAGACCCTGACCGGTCGCACATTCTGTCTTCATCTGAGTTATTGGTTTTTCGAGTTCAGATTTGGCTGTAAAGGTTCTCCAGAATCTCGGATCAGAGCTCGACATGCTGGGAGACAACTGCTTGGCTGGAACAGTCCTGTGGTTTTCTGTTATTTTGATACCCTTGTCTTTCTAGCAGCTAATCCAAAAATTAAAATCACTTAAATTTGTTATTATTGTATTAGGTCACAGCATTCTCAGCTGCGGTCAGCTTTCTTGGCCACGTGTTATAAGGGTTGCAGAAATGAGGCTTCTCAAACTCGTCTCCTTGTTATTCTGAAGTTAAAGCCGAATTCGAGGCCAATAACTAAATCATAGCTCCCAACTGTCCCCTGATTCTGAGGGACTGTCCCTCATTTGGACCAAAGTCCCTCTGTCCATCTTTCCTCCTCATTTGTCCCTCATTTTGGTGTGATCTATATAGTTGTATATAAAATGCACTATTTATCTATCAAAAAGTGTTTGCCAGTGCTAAACCTTTCATCCAATTTCTAAATTGCTGCATTTGTAAATTTCAAAGGTCAATATAAAGGAATAGTAGTGGTAAAAATGAACTTGTGAGTTTAACCATTAATTTTTTTGTACAATTCTCCTTTAAGGAGGGTGTGGCAGGGGGTGTGTCTTTTGCCTACATACTTTTGCTAATAGGTATCACCAGGGCTTTTTTTCTCAGAGAATAGGTGCAGGAACTCAACCATGCCCGCCACACACACATACCTGCCAAATGGCATCAAATAGTAGCTCTTCCCTCTGCATACAACCCCCTCCCTCCACTGCCCTCATCTCCCCCCCTCCTTAAAAGCTCCACCATCTGTCATATGTCTTACCTTTGTTGCAATATTAAGCTGAAACACCTATCCAGCTGTAGTACCTCCCAGCATACTATACTATACTATACTATACTACAGTCACTTGCAAGGGAGATCATGCAGTAGGAGCATCAACAACTGGTCACCAGGGTAAAAATGGAGACCACAGAGGGTGCAGCCTACCACGCACCCTCTCCTGCCCATGACTGCATTGAACCCTGGGTGCCTGTTCTGTATTTCCCTTGTCCCTGTCCGGCACTCAGTGGGATCTGCGCAGGGGATCCGACCTGTGGGAGCTACTGGTGGATAAGCTATAACTTCTAAATGCGAAAGCTGGACTTCAGTGTTACCAAGTGATAGTGGTGAGTAGGGAGCAGAAGACCTGAGCCAGAGGTGGTGGAGTTCCCCCTAGTTCCTGCTGAAAAAAAGCCCTGGGTATCACTCATTCCCATCTCAGAAAGTTGGGAGGTATGCTAAATATATGTTTAAAATTCATATATGGGTATTGCCTGCCATATTATGTGTTGTTATGTTCTGTTACCCCTGTAGTCCATACCGTGGTCTCTTCTGGTCACCTGCCTACTCATTAGACCAGACTTTTGTCAAATTTTTTACCTTAGAGGAACCCTGGAAATAAATGTCAGGTCTCAAGGAACCCCTGCTAAAATGCAAAATTCTTTGAAGATCAGTGGGAAGAATGTCTCTTACACTGGTGGTCAATTGAAGGTAAGTGAGGCCCGGAATGATGGAAAGAAGAGGAATAGTGCAGGGCCGGGCATGACAGTGTGTCTAGTGACACACATAGGGTTAATGTTTCAAGGAAAAGTGTGGGAGGAGATAACAGGAAAGTAAGGAGGAGTGGCCTTATAAAAGAGGGGAGGAGCAAAAACGGAACAGTGTGCTGGGAAGGAGACACGAGGAGGCAGAATTTCTCTGCTCCTCAGACACAATGGCGGACGTTGAGGCGATTTTGGCGCGGTTGCGGCAGGCGGCGAATGGATCCGACTGGCTTCGCAGCCAGGTCACAGCGATGCTCGGGGGAGAAGCAAGCCATGCAGGGGGTGAAGGTGAGCCGTCTGCGCGTGCGCGGAGATCGCGGCCTCCGGCGCGCTATTCACCTGGGCCAGGACATGGACAGGGTCGTCTGACACGGAGCCCAAGGGGGGAGCAATCGGCACCGCCGGCCAAGAGGAGCCACGCGGGTGATTCGGTGGGGCCCGGGCGGGTTACACGCCGCGGTCACGGAGCGGTGGGCGGGGCCACGGGCCAACATGGCGCCACTTCCCCGCACGCTGGCACTGCACGGAGGATTTCGAACAGCCCCTCAGTACCCCTGCACGAATGTGAGTGGGTGGACAGAAGGGGGAGAACGGCGCCGAGAGCAGCAGCGTCCGGGTCGCGTGGATCGAGCGGCACCGCGGGTGGGCGGAGCTTACCGGGCGGGGGGGACGTGTCCCAAGATGGCGATGGAAACAGCGCCCAGGCTGGCCCGGTAGCTGGAAGTTCAGGGCAGCAGGGATCAGCAGTGACTCGTCGCACAGTGCAGGCCTCACACCAGCGTGGGCTTCCGGCCTCCAGGAGGGCTTCTCCTGGGGGGCTACCTCTGACGCCAGTCCCAGTGCAAGGGGAACAGTCCGAAGACGAGGTGTCCGATGAGGAAGATGGGCTACAGCAGCCGGAACCAACAGGAGAGAGCAGCACAGCGGCTGTTGGGAGGAATCCTGGTCAGCCCGGTAAGTCTAGTGATAACTTTTCCTTTACCAATGCTTTGCAGGGCTTGCTGGGGGGGATAGCAACAACTGCAGGAGGGATGGTGACACCTTCGCAGAGCGGGGTGGGTCAGGTTACTGACCAACAACTGGCGAGTACTGCACCCGCCAGTTCGGGGTCAGGGGGACAGCTCCAGGAGCTATTGGAGGGTTTAAGGGCCCTGGTTGGTCGCTTTGGAGAGGGACCAGGGCAGGCTCCGCAAGGGGATGCACAAAGGGCGACAGGGGGGGCTGCGGTTACAGAGGTGCCAGCTACCACAACGCCAGAGAAGGTGGCAGACAAGGAAACAGCAGGTGAGAAGGGGGCTGCAGAAACAAAAGGCAGGACTGATGTGGTTAGGCTGGCAGATGCTGCAAAATGTGAGATATATGTTTGTTTTGAAGGCCCGTTAGGGGCACACTTGAAACCTGAAGTGAGAGAAAAAATTCATAAAAGTGAGTACGTGGAAATTTTCTCCTTGTTGCCATTGGAAAAGTTTAACCTGGATAGGGTTAAGCCCGACGATTCCAAGAAGGAGGATGAGGAGAAGAGGAGATATAGATTGATACCGCGGACGTTTGTGAATTGGTTGCAAGCGTTCGCTATCATGGCTAGTGTCATTGGCGAAAAGAACCCTGAACATTGTTCGGGGTTGTTTTGTTATATGGATGCTATAGGTGAGGCACATAGAGTGTACGGGGGAACTGCGTGGTTACGTTACGATGAGCAGTTTCGTCAACGCAGAGCGGTGCGTCCGGCTCTGCGTTGGGACCATAAGGATATTAGCCTATGGATGAAGCTGATGTCGTCGGCTAGGACCCCGCCTCAGTTATTTCAAGGGGGGGCCGGGGGTACTAACTCCTCAGGACTACCGGCCGGCAGAAAATGGGGGGTATGCTGGCAGTATAATGAAGGATCCTGTAAATTTGGGGGGTCCTGCAAATTCAAGCACGAGTGTTCAGGCTGTGGGGGAGCCCACACCCTGTCTCGGTGTTTCAAAAAAGGTAAACGTACCGGGGAGTTTGCTCACAAGAGGGATGACGCCGGTGAAGGTGGAAAGGATGCAACCTTTCCTAAGTAAGTATCCGGATAGGAAAGCAGCGTTACTGATCACTGAGGGTTTTAGAGAGGGGTTCAAAATTCCATGTTCATTGGCGGTGGTTCCTCCAGTAGCACGGAATTTAAAATCTGCGTTGCAACACCCGGGGGTGGTGGGGGAGAAATTGGAAAAGGAAGTGGCTTTAGGACGGATGGGGGGGCCATTTGAGGCAAAACCATTGAATGACTTGGTGGTGTCCCCTCTGGGGGTGGTGCCCAAGAAAGAGCCGAATAAGTTTCGGCTCATTCACCACTTATCATTTCCAAAAGGGGGTTCGGTTAACGATTTCATTGACCCGGACGTCTGCACCGTGTCATACACTTCGTTTGATGCGGCGGTTCGATGGGTCAGGCGCTGTGGAAAAGGGGCACTGATGGCAAAAGCTGATATTGAGGCAGCGTTTAGGCTGCTGCCAGTACACCCGGACAGTTTTTGGCTGCTGGGTTGCCAGTGGCAGGAACAATTTTATGTGGACAAATGCTTGCCTATGGGTTGCTCCATTTCCTGCGCCATGTTTGAAGTTTTCAGTTCCTTTTTGGAGTGGGTGGTAAGAGAGGTGTCCGGCCTTGAATCTATGATACACTATTTAGATGATTTCCTATGCATAGGCCCACCGTCTTCCAGTGTGTGTGCGATTTTATTGTCAACGTTGCAACACACTGCAGAACGGTTTGGTGTTCCCCTGGCTGCTGACAAAACTGAGGGCCCCACCACGGAGATTAGCTTTTTGGGCATTGTTATTGATTCAATGGCAATGGAATGTAGGTTACCGCAAGGAAAGTTACTGGATCTGCAGACGGAAATAAGGCTGGTCCATGGGATGAAGAAAATACAGCTGAGGGATCTCCAATCTTTGCTTGATAAGTTGAACTTTGCTTGTAGAATCATACCCATGGGTAGGGTCTTTTGCCGACGGCTGTCTGCAGCTACGGCTGGGGTAAAAGCACCGGCCCATTTCATTAGGCTTACTAAGGATCATCGTGAGGACCTAAAGGTATGGTATCAATTTTTGTCGGAATACAACGGGAGGTCAGTGTGGATGTCTGGTCCGGTAAGCAACTTCGATGTAGAATTGGTTACTGACGCGGCGGGATCTACTGGATATGGGGCGTTCTTTAAGGGTCAATGGAGTGCAGAACCATGGCCAAAATCCTGGGTTGAAGCAGGTTTCCTTCGTAACTTGGTACTATTGGAATTGTTTCCAGTAGTTCTGGCTATGGAATTATGGGGCAAGGCTTGTCAGAATT
Organism: Aquarana catesbeiana; assembly: GCF_042186555.1. NCBI lineage: Eukaryota > Metazoa > Chordata > Amphibia > Anura > Ranidae > Aquarana > Aquarana catesbeiana. The sequence continues at coordinate 36,681,921 of NC_133335.1, read as the reverse complement.
TAAAGTTGCGGCTGAACTGTGATAATATGGGAGTGGTGCAGGTAGTCAATCGCTTGTCAGCGTCTTCTCAACCTGTCATAAGACTATTGCGACAGTTGGTATTACGGTGCTTGCAATTGAATATTTTCATATATGCTGTGCATATACCTGGGATTGAAAACACGCTGGCTGATTCACTGTCTCGCTTTCAGTGGGACAAGTTCAGGGAATTAGCTCCGGCTGCAGAGAAGGAAGGGATTCCTTGCCCGGGTTGGATCTGGGAGCTGGCATTGGAGTCATCGCAGGATGGATACAACAGTCTGTGAGTGAGTCCACATGGTCGGCCTATGTGCAGGTATGGGGTGAATGGTTGAGACTTGTACGGGAATCCGGAGCAGAGGATGACGGGGGAGAGTTGAGATTATTGGTCCTTTATTTTGTGTCCAGGAATATGGAAAATGGGGTGGGGGTATCGTCTATTGGTAAGAAATTGGCGGCGCTGTCGTTTCTGTTTAAGTTACAGGGGATGGAGGATTGGACGAAGGAATTTTGGGTACGGCAGGCATTAAAAGGGTACCGGAAGGGGCACAAGAAAAAAGATAACCGTAGACCGGTCACTTTTGCCAACCTGTTGGCAATTTGTGATCAGCTAGGGTTGGTGTGCAGCTCAAGTTATGAATGTTTACTGTTTACAGCGGCTTTTTCGCTGGCGTTTTTTGGGGCGTTTCGGGTAGGGGAGTTGGTCAGCCCATCCAAAAAGGAAGCGGGGGGTATTTTGGTGCAAGACGTGCGGGCATGCACGGGGAGTGTGTGTTTACGGCTGAGGAGGTCGAAAACAGACCAATTTGGAAAGGGCATAGATGTGTGGCTGCATGCATTACCGGGATCGCCAGTATGTCCGGTGAGGACGGTTGGTGAATTTGGGAAGATTAGACCGGTAGGTGAGGGTCCATTTTTATGTCATGAGAATGGTGCTTACCTTTCAAAGTTTCAATTTGTGGGGGTGTTTCGAAAATGCTTATCAATGATAGATTTGGATGAGAAGGCATACGCCTCACACTCCTTCCGCATTGGGGCGGCCACAGAAGCTGCCAGATGCGGGTTGGATGAAGCAGCGGTGCGGAGGATCGGTAGATGGGAATCAAAGAGATTCCGTTCATACATTCGCCCTCAATTAGTAGTGGAATAATAATTAAAAAAAAAAAAAAAAATTATATATATATATATATATATATATATATATATATATATATATAAATAAATAAATGAAAAATAAATGAAACCCGTATGTTGCATAAGTTTGGTTTTCACATATAGGTAGTGGGTGTTTTTTGGTCTGTTGCGTTGGTGATATCACCCTGCCTTGTTGTCTTTTCGTTTCAGATGGAGTGTCTCCACGCCTCGTCTGGATACTGGGACACTCCTACGTTTGTTGGGGGGCAAGGAGAGGTGATGCGAGACCAGATGGGCGCCAGTTAGGCATATCGAGAAGGGAGGCTTTTATCAAGTGGCTGGGGAGACCAGGAATGATGTGGGGCAGAGTGGTTTCAGAGGTGGAACGATTTGCCTGGCTAGATAGACCTCCGGATGTGTTGGTCATACACGCTGGAGGTAACGATTTGGGGGTGAGGACGGTCAGGGACCTGATAGAGGATGTAAAAGCAGATTTGTTGCACTTGCACACTACTTATCCGAACACTTTGCTACTATGGTCTGATATTGTGGCACGAACTTCGTGGCGCAATGCTAGGTCTGTGGTAAGGATTAACAAGGCTCGTATACGTGTCAACAAGGTGGTGGGGAGGTTTTTGGTTCAACAAGGGGGCATGGTGATTCGGCACAGAGAGCTTGAGATAAATGTAGGCCTCTATTTGAGGAGGGATGGGGTCCACCTCACAGATGTGGGGACGGATCTTTGGACCATGGGTTTGCAGGAAGGAATACAACGGGCCTTGAGGGTGTGGAGGGGCCCTTAAGGATAAGGTTTCATCCTTTCGGCTGTGGCTGGTTTGTTGTTGTTGGTCGGTGACGGTAGCGGTAAATAAAAGGTTAAAAGGGGTGGGGGGTCAGCAATAGTATGGCCCCTCCTGTGTATTCCTGAAAGGAATACCGGTATGTTGCACTGCGGGAGGGGGTTGTCTCCGAGCGGTACAGCTGGAGGCCTTATCAGTTTTGAAACATTTTCCTGCAGTGCCCTCTTGTGGATATGTGGTAAACTGGGGTAGCTCCGTCATTGACCAACAGATTGTTTAAAACATGTTGTTTTATCTGAGTTTATATGTTATTCATATTGAAGTTAATATTGGAGGTAATTTTATACAGTTGTTTAATAAAAGGCTGTTATGGCCATTTATACTCCAGATGAAAGGTGTGGTCTCGTTATTTAAGTTGGTAAGAGGGTGGAGTATGGGTGGCTAACAGTATGGGTAAAAATGGGGTACATCTGGACTACACTAGTCAAGTGAGGCCCGGAATGATGGAAAGAAGAGGAATAGTGCAGGGCCGGGCATGACAGTGTGTCTAGTGACACACATAGGGTTAATGTTTCAAGGAAAAGTGTGGGAGGAGATAACAGGAAAGTAAGGAGGAGTGGCCTTATAAAAGAGGGGAGGAGCAAAAACGGAACAGTGTGCTGGGAAGGAGACACGAGGAGGCAGAATTTCCCACCCTCCCTCCCTGTGTAATGTGTTGTTGGTGTTGTTAATGTGTGTGTTTATTTTTCAGGTTTGGAAGCATTTGGTCGTCATGACAGCTGGATGGTTGGCTGGTTTGTTGTTGTTGGTCGGTGACGGTGGCGGTAAATAAAAGGTTAAAAGGGGTGGGGGGTCAGCAATAGTATGGCCCCTCCTGTGTATTCCTGAAAGGAATACCGGTATGTTGCACTGCGGGAGGGGGTTGTCTCCGAGCGGTACAGCTGGAGGCCTTATCAGTTTTGAAACATGTTCCTGCAGTGCCCTCTTGTGGATATGTGGTAAACTGGGGTAGCTCCGTCATTGACCAACAGATTGTTTAAAACATGTTGTTTTATCTGAGTTTATATGTTATTCATATTGAAGTTAATATTGGAGGTAATTTTATACAGTTGTTTAATAAAAGGCTGTTATGGCCATTTATACTCCAGATGAAAGGTGTGGTCTCGTTATTTAAGTTGGTAAGAGGGTGGAGTATGGGTGGCTAACAGTATGGGTAAAAATGGGGTACATCTGGACTACACTAGTCATGTCCCCCCTTACAGTGGTTTTTTTAGAATAGCAGCTTAAAAGTGACATGCTGATGGCTTTGATGAGTGGCATTGGACCCAGAACTAAGCAGACACCATCAAATGTGACCTCAAGCAGCTGCAGCTGAAGGAATCCCCAGCAACCACTGGAGCAACCCTAGGGTTCCATAGAATCCTGGTTGAGAATGGATGCATTAGATTACTAAAAAGCATCACAACACTGCTGAGAAACTCCTCAAGGATGAATTCCAGGTATGGAACTAGGTAGTAACTACTAGGTAGTTACTTGATCCAGCTTAGATCAATGTAATTATGCATATACTATACCTGGTGGAACTCTCTGGAAGCTGGAAATCACTATAGTAGGCACCATTACTACAATGATCTCCATCAGGTAATGATTAAGCACACTTGGAGCGTGTGAAATGCATCTATCAGCTTTCTATCAACACTTTGGGATGTTCTGAATAAAGGAATTTTGATCGAGTACAGAGTGCGGCCATTTCTTCTTTTGATCTCCACCAGCTTCCAGGTCCCATGTCAAGATGCTGCCCTGCTGTATTGTAAACAGAGGAGGTCACCTGCTTGACATTGGTGTCATTAAGAAATTGCTTTTCTTTATCTTTATGATCCCTCCTAAATACCCCACTCTCCCAGCTCCCAGAGCCTGAAGCATGTTAGAGCGTGTTAGTAGTACTGGGCACTGTAATAAAGCATTACTGGTTCACAGTTCCTCATCGCCCACTCACACCATGGGCATTCCTGTGAGCTAATCCCCTATTTACCATCTCTGGAATGTATTGCCGTAGGAAGTCCAATTTTTTGTTCCACTTTAAGATACTTTCTAGTTCTGAAGTGTTTAATGCTTTAGGCCAGTCTCCAAACTGCAACCTGAGGGCCAGATGCGGCCCTTTGCAAGCCTTTTTCCGTACCCTTGGGGCACTATTCCTCCCAGTGATGTGAGGCATTAATCCTCCCACTGACACCATTATTCCTGCCACTGACACTAAAGATGGGGCACTATTCCCCCCAATGATATCAATTATGAGGTACTATTCCTCCCACTAATATCAATGATGGGACACTATTCCTCCCACTGAAACTAATGATGGGGTACTATTCCTCTTCCTACTGACCACCAACCCTGAGGCCATGTTTATTCTCAATGATGCTGGGCCCGATGCATTTTCTCCCCAACTGGCAACAATCTGGCTCCCCTAAAGTCTGAAGGACAGTAAAGTGGCCTTTTATTTAAAACATTTGGAGACCCTTTCTTTAGGCCAATGGACAGTCAGTAACTGGCAATGGTCTTGAAACTGATTGTCCCCATCCGGATTGAGGTTAATAACTCAGGCCTTCAGATTATACATGCATCCCGCTTAGGGTTTGCTTGCACGAGCAATTATTTGCATCTACACTGCTATTCTTCCCCATAAGGTCAAGGTAAATGAAAAAGCATCTCTGTAACTCAAAAGCTAATCATAAGCAACTCAGATGGAAGTCAAAATCACTTTAAGGCAACAAAAAAATCATTCTGCATTTGACTTATACTTGTTTGCACGGACCTTTACAAAAAACATGATTGTTCTCATAAAAAGTGTCCAATGGCCCTTTAATAGCTGAAGCACATGGAACCATTTTGCAGATAAGACCATGGCTCTGCAGCTAATCTGGACCTTCCCTTTACTTTTATTCCTGCCGCTATCATCTGACTCCATTCATTGCAGAGTTGATAATCCACACACGGCGTTTCCTTGTCCAGGCTGGATAGAAAGCAGATTGTGCGCGTGGTTTGTTTCTGCAGCAGACGGGAAGGCGCGAAGTCAGCAGGAAGGACAGCCTAGTCTAATTTACTGTCGCTATGAGTACCAGGGCCTAGGCTCCATCACTTACCTCACAGGTTTAATAAATACAGATGTGTATAATCCAGGGGATTCTGCATAAGAGATGAAACGTGTACCCGTACGTGAGTCACCTGACGTGGGCATCCGCTGAACTAGATGTGACACTGTCACAATTATCACTTCACCTATACATCTGGCTTTGATGAATCGCGTCTACAAAGATCGAAGGATGTATGCATCTTCTAGATGTTACAATTCAGCTGAACTCTGGAAATAATTGCAATCAAATGTTCTCATAAAGAAGTAATTGCCATCAATAAGCTATCTACAGAGCAAAAACATAAAAATGTGAAGGAAAGCATCAAGTGCTCAGCAATCACTTGTCAATTTTGGCTCATAGGACTCAAAATCTCATTAAAATGGCAGGTGTAGTTTGAGCTATAGGGTTCTGGCAGATGGCTGTTGTTTCCTGAATTTTATGGGGGTTTGAATCACACAGGTCAGCAGATTCCCATTTACTTCTATGGCTATCATTCTCCTCTCAAGCGTCTCTTCTCCAGGGATAATAAATTTAGCGCTTGTAGTTGTTCCTCATAATTGAGGTCCTCCAGTCCCCATATTCATTTAGTCGCCCCTTCTCTGGACTCTCTCCAGCTCCAGCACATTCTTGAAAATTGTTGGCCAGAACTGGATGGAATACTCCAGGTGTGACCAAACCAGAGTTTTTTGATTCACAAAGTATTAAAAGTACTTAAACGCATTAGTGCCATGCATGTCCTATTTACAGATCCACATTGTATTGACATTAAAACGTTTCACAACCCTACTCCATACCTCCCAACTTAAGAACTTGAAAATGAGGGACATTTCAGTGAGATAGTGACCTGCAGCATGCTATGCAAGGTAGGAAGGAAAGATCACTATGTCATATGAAAGGCAGGAAGGATCACTATGTCATATGAAAGGCAGGAATAATTACTATGGCACATGAAAGGCAAGAAGGCTCACTATGGCACATGGAAGGCAGGAAGGAAGGATCACTATGGCACATGGAAAGCAGGAAGGAAGGATCACTATGGTACATGGAAGACAGGAAGGATCACTATGGCACATGGAAGGCAGAAAGAAACTATCACTATGGCACATGAAAGGCAGGAAGGATCACTATGGCACATGGAAGGCAGGAAGGATCACTATGGCACATGGTAGGCAGGAAGGAAGGATCCCTATGGAACACAGAAGACAGGAAGGCAGAAAGGATCACTAAGGCACATGAAAGGCAGGAAGGAAGGACCACTATGGCACATGGAAGGCAGAAAGGATCACTAAGGCACATGGAAGGCAGGAAGGAAGGATCATTATGGCACATTAGGAAGAATAACTATGGAACATCGAAGGAAGGAAGAGAGAGAGGGGTGAGTTTAGTCACATACTTTCACTGGTCTCCAGAGGCTCAGGTAGTTACATTGTGTGCACTGCTTCAAAACCCCTTCACAGCCACAGGATTGGCTGCACGCCGGGGTTTGTGGGCAGACACAGGGTCACATGGGAAAGAGGTGGAGCGGGCGGGCGACCTGGCGGGGGGGCTGTGCTGGCTGGGCACTGCGCAACGCACACTGACAGGCGGAGTCAAGTGCCGGAACTTGTTCCGCCACTGGGCTCCGCTGCGGGATTCAGCCTGGATTCGCGGGACACTGGGATTTACTTGAAATCCCGGGACGGTCCCGGTGAATCCAGGATGGTTGGGAGGTATGTTTACTCTGAGACTATATGCATCCTTTGTTGTAGTCACATGATGACTTCAAGATCCTAGTTGATAGTAGCAGGAGATCTTAACATTATGACATAATGTGTTTCATGGGTTCCAAATATCCCACTTCCTCTAGTTCTGTCAAACACTTGGAGGGATGTCAGTGAGTATCCTTTCAATGTAAAAAAAAGGATACCATTCTATAAAACCTCTTTTTTTGCCCTACAATAGATATTGCATGATCCTCAGGGAAGACAGAGGCTATATAGCTGCATTTCCCAACCTTTCACCAGCCAATAAGCCATCTTGTAGTATATGTATTAGTATATGTATTTCCCCGGGAAGGCAGAGGCAGGAATGCCCCCAGAAGTTTCACACTATACATTCTTGCCCACCTTAACAAAGACCTGCAGCTGTTCAGGGCTGAACAAATGCCACAACAAAAATTACCCCCACCCCCATAGTGTTTGCAGTTGCAGCTCAGTGGGTTGGCATTTTAATATAGTTAATAGGTAAAATAGGCATGTGGAGATGACATCACGTTTTATAGGGGCGGAAAGAGCTGCTTCTGCTACTGCCAATCAAATCCTGTGATGAGGAAACAGGGGGGCGGGGCCGAGCCAATCAATATACGCTTATTGCGTTTTTTTTACCAAAAATATGTAGAAGAATACATATCAGCCTAAACTGAGGAAAAAAATATTTTTTTGTATATTTCTTGGGGATATTTATTATAGCAAAAAGTGAAAAATATTGTTTTTGTTAATCAAAATTGTCGCTCTTTTTTTGTTCATAGCGCAACAAAAATAAAAACCACAGAGGTGATCAAATAACACAAAAAGAAAGCTCTATTTGTGAGGAAAAAAAGGACGTCAATTTTGTTTGGGTACAATGTCACACGACCGCGCAACAGTCAGTTAAAGAGACGCAGTGCCAAATCGCAAAAAAATGTTCTGGTCAGGAAGGGGGTAAATCTTTCCGGGGCTGAAGTGGTTAACATTCAATTTTAACCACTTGACCTCCGGAGGATTTATCCCCCCTTCATCACCAGGCCATTTTTTGCAATACGACAATTGCGCGGTCGTGCAACGCTGTACCCAACTGAAATGTATGTCCCACAAATAGAGCTTTCTTTTGGTGGTTTTTGATCATCTCTACGGTTTTTATTTTTTGAGATATAAACGAAAAAAGGCTGAGAATTTTTTTTAACCACTTACCGACCAGCCGCTGCAGTTACACTGCGGCAAGGCGGTTCGTGCACTAGCTTCTGTGGGCGCGCGTGCGTCGATTGGCCAGCAGGGGGAGCCAATAAGCGGGTCCGGCGGACTCGATGTCCGACAGACGCCCACGATCGTTCCCCGCAGAGACAGAGCGGGGATCTGCTGAAGTAAACAAGGCAGATCTCCGTTCTGTCAAGGGATTATACTGAGATCTTGTCTTTCTGCTATGCGGGAAGATGGATTTCTGTGTTTTCCCTGGCAGCCCATCCCCCGTACAGTTAGTAAACACACCCAGGGAACACAGTTAACCCATTGATCGCCCCTGATGTTAACCCCTTCCTTGCCAGTGTCATTGGTACAATAACATTTCATATTTTTAGCACCGATTACTGTAATAATATCACTGGTTTCCAAAAAAGTGTCAAAAATGGCAGTTAAGTGTCCGATCTGTCGCAATCCCCCTAAAAATCGCAGATCACCGCCATTACTAGTAAAAAAAATAAAAATGCTATAAATCTATCCCCTATTTTGTAAACACGATAACTTTTGCGCAATCAATATATGCTTATTGGGGGTTTTTTTTATCAAAAATATGTAGCAGAATAAATATTGGCCTAAATTGATGAAGAAATTAGTTTTTTTTATAATTTATTTACATATTATTATATGTTTTATAGCAGAAAATAAAAAATATTGTTTTTTTTTTTCAAAATGTACTTTTTTTTTTGTTTGTTTATAGCGCAAAAAATAAAAACCACAGGGGTAGTCAAATACCACGAAAATAAAGCTCTATTTGTGGGAAAAAAGGACATACATTTTATTTGGATACAGCGTCGCAGGACCGTGCAGATGTCAGATAAAGTAACGCAGTGCCGTATCACAAAAAATGGCCTGGTCAACAATATTTTTAACCTTCTGCTTTAAAACATATCCAATAAAACATGTAAAAAATCGAATTTCTTCATTAATTTAGGAAAATATGTATTCTGCTACGTCTTTGGCAAAAAAAATCCCAATAAGCGTATATTGATTGGTTTGCGCAAAAGTTATAGCGCCTACAAAATATAGGATATATTCACTTACTGACCAGACCTTTTCTGGAACTTTTTGTTTACAAGTTTAAGTGCCGGTGTTCTGCCGAAAAACTCCAACTCGCCAAAATCTCCAACCACATCAATTCCGGTGACTCTCCAGCAGCATTAATTGGAGTTTTGGCTTTCTGTTTTCACAGAACAGCGGCGGCGTATACAGTATGGTACACGGCGAGTCGAGAGGAAAAAAGTTGTTGCCGCCTTGTCGTCCAAATCTCCAATTATTGGTGCTGCAGAGTCACCGGAAGTGACGTGGTTGTGATTTTGGCGAGTTGACGTTTTCAGCAGAACACCGGTTCACACTGATGCGACTTTGATGCAATCTGAATTTATTAGATTCGCATGTCATCTGAAAAATACATTTGTAATAGAAGGTCCCACACTCCGCTTTAGTGCTTCCCTCAGTACACTGCTTCCTCCAATCTGGACCTTCAGATATCAGATATTACAGCCCATATATTGTAACTAAGAACCAGACGAGACTAGCTCAGTTACACAGCTTAAACATGGAATCATTTATTGGACAAACTCACACAAATATATACACCAGGAGGACATTTCCCCCATCCCCCCTTCTTACCCTTCATATTACCCTAGCAAACTATAACCAGAAACAGAATTAACATAGCTAATTAACTAATCATTTAAATAGCCTAGGTGACTCGGGGGCATTACATTTCAAGACAGACTTGCTGTCTTTTAGCTCAGAAGACACAACATACATTATCATGAATATAAACACAGGACACCTTTACACAATAGCAGGAGCTAATTACAATTAACAATACGAACAGTGATCACCCCCCCCCCATCCTCAGCCTAGTAGGCGACAGACTATAGTGGGAGTAGACTGTCTGCCTCCTACACAGTTTTAGAGGCCTGTGATCAGCTCTTTCAATTAACATGTCGAGTTCAGAATCAAACAAACCAGGAATAGTCTTTATATGTATCCTGGGAGATATTGTGGCTAAATATTACTGTTACATTTTAAAGTGGAGTTCCAACCAAAAAAAAAAAAATTAATAATGTGTTTAAAAAAAAATAAAAAAAACATTTGGAGAATTTTTTTTTTGTACTCACCTCTAAATGCCTGTTGCTAGGGGGTCCCTCGTAATCTGCCTCCTTCGGTGCCTGGGCTCCTGACGTCACTTCCCTCGGCGCAGGAAGGGAGATCGCCTCTCCCCCCTCCCTCTTGCCAATCATCTGGGACACGTGACAGGTCCCAGATGATTACGGGGCCAGTGACAGCGTGCGGCCCAGCTCGCGCATGCGCAGTGGGTGCCCGGCTGTGAAGCCACAGCCGGGCGCCCACAGTTAGAATGCCGGCGCAGCCGAGCGGAGGGAGGGCCAAGCGGGGCTTTGATCCCCCGCATCGCTGGACCCTGGGACAGGTAAGTGACCAATTAAAAGTCAGCAGCTGCAGTATTTGTAGCTGCTGACTTTTAATTTTTTTTTTTTTTAAATGGGAACCCCGCTTTAAGTTACCACCTTCTCATTGTCCATTAAACAGCTGTCCATCATTTTTCTCAGTCACCCTGTGCCCCTAATAGACACAGGGTGACTTAGACATAGGAGGTACATGGGGAGCTGAAACAAGGGTTTCCCAACCTCTCTGAAGAATTCTGGGTTCCATGGGCCCTCTGCCCAAAGTGACTCCCGTCACAACATTGTTTTCTATGAAGGCCGTTCACATCAATGAGGTGCGATTGTGATCCGGTTAAAAAAAAGGTCCTGTGTGAGTTTAGTGTGGGTGCGGTGTAAATTTAATGTCCAGCTATGCCCAGTCCCCTCAAAAATCGCATTAAATTTGCAACTGTCAAAACACATTTTGCACTGTCAAATCGCATCAGTGTGAACTGAGCCTTAACCAGTTGCCGACCGTCTATCGCATATATACTGTGGCAGGTCGTCTCTATTGCGCAAAATCACGTACATGATTTTGTTCAATAGCCACTGGGGGGGTATGCGCACGTCGCTGGAGCCGCGATCGCGCGCTGATTGGCCACAGGGGGGGTTTTGTTTTGGATATGTTTTATAGCAGAAAGTAAAAAATATAGTTTTTTTTTTTTAAATTGTCGCACTTCTTTGTTTATAGCGCAAAGAATAAAAACCGCAGAGGTGGTCAAATACCGCCAAAAGAAAGCTCTATTTATGGGAAAAAAAGGACATCAATTTTATTTGGGTACAGCATCGCACGACCACGCAATTTTCAGTTAAAGTAAAAAACGGCCTAGTCAGGAAGGGGGTAAAACCTTCCGGGGGTGAAGTGGTTAATTTGTATTTGATAGAAAATTACTTAGAGCCCCCAAACAATATATATATATATATATATATATATATATATATTTAGCAGAGACCCTAGAGAATAAAATGGCGGTCGTTGCAATATTTTATGTCACATGGTATTTGTGCAGCGGTCTTTTAAATGCAATTATTTTGGAAAAATACACTTTAATGAATAAAAAAAAAAAAATAGTAAAGTTGGCCCATTTTTTTTGTACAATGTGAAAGATGATGTTATGCAGAGTAAAAAGATACCTAACATGTCATGCTTTAAAATATAAATAAAATACCTCACATGTGTGGTTTGAACACTGTGTACATAGGCGGGCGAGACTTACATGTGCGGTCGCTTCTGAGCCCGATCTCCGAGGGATGGAGCGCATGAAATTTTTTATTTTCTCTTATTTATTTTACTTTTTATTTTTACAGTGTCCCTTTAATTCATTTTACTTTTTTATCACTTTTATTACTATTACAAGGAATGTAAACGCCCCTTGTACCAGAAATAAGCGTAACAGGTCCTCTTTATTGAGCGATCTGGGGTCAAAAAGACCCCAGATCTCTCATTTACCTTTAAAAGTGGAAAAAAGGGCATAGAGCCGAGTGGGGGGCCATCTTGCCCTCACTCGGCTTCCTGCCCAGGCATCAGAAGGATCGGATCGGCTCTGGTAAGCTTGGAGACGACCGGGGAGGGGTTCACCCGCTGCCTATAAAAGTGATCTTGCGGCGAGTCCACCGCTAGGACCACTTTTATCTGAAAGCCTAAAAAAAAAAAAAAAGATACCGGGGCTTTGGCAACTAGCTGCTGCCATAACCCCGGTATTTAACGTCAAAATAATGACTACCATTTACTGTTAGGCGATTGGCAAGTGGTCAAAACAAATGTAGTTTTTGAATGAAAACCAAATACACTGTCCGAAAATTCGAGAAAATTTTTCTGTTTTGCTCCTTGGAATTTTCCCGTCATTGTGGTTGAACACGAACATCGTTTTGACCCCATTAATGGTTCGAAAATCAAATGAATGTTTTTAAAATGAAGATTTTCAAACGTGATTGTACAATAATCTGATCATTAGTACACAGACACAGCTTTCATTCGAAATTATCCAAAGGGACAAACACAAAAACTTTCTCAAATGATACTAGATTGTACGATTTTCGTTTAATCAGTAAAGTTTTCGTCCGAAAATACAATACAAATACAATGCAATATATAACATCACTTCCGAATTTTTATTCTGTTGTACGAGAATTTTAGTAACTTTAGTAACCTCTTCATTTATGATATGGAGACTAGCATGCCAAAAAAAACAAAAAAACGATCATTCGTCTGATCAATCTCATTGTGTGTAGCAGGCATCAGTTTCATTCATCCCATCACTTGTGTAAGTGCAGAACTTCCAGGGCTGAAGCTTACATTCCCGGCTCTCATAAAGTGATGGCGCTGGGGTTGCTCGCTTTCCACCTCGTTCATTCACAAAACGTTTTGTATTCTTTTCACAGAGCGGATGAATGTGACGATCTCCCCTCCTCCAGGACCCCTTTAGACCACAATCAGTGTTCCCTGCACCCAGGAACAGGACTGGTGATGGAACCCGGGGGGCGGATTTAGTATATCTTGCTTAACGAGGTAAGTTAAAAAAAATTAGAACGGGTAAGAGGGGGTTTATATTGAGCTGATCTATGAAAATGTGCCCCCTCCTTCCTGAATAATCACTGGGTTAGTCTTTTCAGAAACACTCACTTCTGGCAATGTCAACCTTCGGGTCCCTTGCTGCGCTCCGTGGTTTCTCCCGTCTGTGTCCTGTACTGACGTGGGTTTGGCAGGAGGAACCACTGAGCACAGCGAGAGGGACCGGTCATCTGACACTCCTGGAAGGGCTGGGTTTTCAGCAGACTTCATCACAAAATCAGACGCTTCACCACAACAGACTTTTCTCTGCCAGCAGCAAATGAAGAAAGGCCACATCTTCTTTTATATGAATGTACATCTTAGATGAGGAATTAATGAAATGGGAGGATGAAATGCTAATCCAAACTTTGCAGTACAAGGACCATAATGCATATTTTACAAATATTCACAGAGCAGAAGATTGATTTATAAATTAATAAATAACATTTCAATGAATGAATACATTTTACTTGAAGCTTTTTGTAACCTGCATGCTGTGATTCAGAACAACCGAGAACAAACTTTAGTAAGGGCCAATTCACACTGCCCCTCTGTGAAATCGCAGAGCAGCTGAAGCAACTCACTGCTCCAGCCGCTCTGCGTTGCCTCTGCGATAGGCGGTCCTTTAACGCTTTGACCCTATACAATTCTTTTACCTTCTCTGTTATACTTATACAGTTTTTCTCTTATATGTATCAAGTTTACATCAAGCCCTGAGGAAGTGAACAGGTGTTCACGAAACGCGTCGGATCACTAGGATGCATTCTTGTACTTATCTTGGACCTTTATCATGGAAAATCGTATTTTACTGCAATATTATGTGTACAGCATTACCTATCTGTTCATATACTTGACATCTGTTTGTGGCTACTGTAGATCTTGTGTGAACCAATAAACCTTTTGTTTTTTATTTCACACCTCATTTAAAGTTCCAAGGGCAAAAAATTCTGTATTTGTATGTTCAATAGGGATGGAGGTGCGCCACGGGGTACACCAAGTCACAGTTTTAAATAAAATAAAACGGAATGGGTTCCCCCTCCAAGAGCATACCAGGCCCTTCGGTCTGGTATGGATTTTAAGGGGAACCCCCTATGCCTAAAAAACGGCGTGGGGGTCCCCCCAAAATCCATACCAGACTGAAGGGCCTGGTATGCCCCTGGAGGTGGAACCCATGCCAGTTTTTTATTTAAAATTTGGCGTGGAGTTCCCCCTCAAGATTCATACCAAACACAGTGCCTGGTATTGGCGGGGATCCAAGTCGGATCCCCGTTCATTGAAAGTTGGACGTCTGCTTCAAGTCGCAGGGCAAAGTCGGATCCAAAGTAAGACGAGTGTCGTGTCGCACCAGTGTGAATCAGGCCTGAAAGAGGTTCCTGCACTACTTTGGTCTGACTTTTGTCCGTTTTCAGCCCATTGAATATCATTGAAGTCGCATCCTTGTCCTAACCATCCGACTTGTGACATCCGACATGGTGATTACAGAAGCAGGAAAAGGAATTTATGTCACGTTGGGATTGTTTTGATTGGTCAAAGGACAAGTCGGACTATCTCAAAGTCGGAGCAAAATCGTATCCTGTTCATTCAAGTCGGATGGAAGTAGGACCGATGTAGGACTGACGTTGCAGGGCGAAGTCAGATCGACAGTCGTGTCATACCAGTGTGAACCCGGCCTAAAGAATGGTAGCCAATTCCCTCTGACCTCCCAGCACCACCTGACTTAAAAAAAAGTTGATTGAAAAATGATCTGGACCCAGGACAAATTCACTGCCCATTGGCCAATATGGGTCAGTTCCTCTTCTTCTGAATCCCTAAAAAACAGGCTGTAGCTTCTCTTTATATATAACCTCCCCATAACCAATAATTAAAACTGCTAACTCACACAACTTAGCTAATCCCCAATGAGACATTTCTCTTTTCACAATTATACCGGACAGATCAAGGCTTCTCTTTGTCTCCAGAATCCACTCTCATTCTTCCCTTCTCCTCTTTTCCATATTCGTTCTCTTGCTGACACCCTATGATTACGAGAGCTATCGTCTTTGTTACAGTCAGCACCCGCAGAACCACTGGGACATCATAATTATATTATCCTACAATTGTTGAGATTAATATCATGTAACATACTATGATATGGTTATGGCTTCTTTCTTTGTTTCATATATTACTGAAGAAAAAGTTTGCGGAAAGTACAGTACATTGTACATTTTGAAACAACAAACGTATATTTAACTATAAAAATGTACTGGGCCGGGTGGAGAATGATCAGCTGAGCATTGATTGCAATCCTGCAGTCCCTGTTGGGTCCTCAGACAGCTGCGGGTGCTGGCTGTCTGAATACAATAACTGGCAGTGGAGATGATGAGGGAATTGATTGATAACTACATGTGTATAGCTAGCATAAAGTAGCCGTTCTAAGATGGAATATAAACGTAATGTTGGTTTGATGTGACCCCCCCCCCCCCCTATAAATAGTTGTGCACCGAAATGACAACTTTGAACTGAAAATTAAAATTAAGGATGCATTTGGCCCGAAACCAAAATGGACAGTTTAAAAAAAAAAAAAAAATTAATGTGGCTGGCATT
The DNA here is from genome assembly GCF_042186555.1 of Aquarana catesbeiana. Taxonomy (NCBI): domain Eukaryota; kingdom Metazoa; phylum Chordata; class Amphibia; order Anura; family Ranidae; genus Aquarana; species Aquarana catesbeiana. The sequence goes on along the minus strand of NC_133335.1, from coordinate 36,666,279 downwards.
TTTGCATTAAAGTCAATGGGATGGCTTTTTGTATTAAAGTCAATAGGAGGCAATTTTGCATTGAAGTCAATGGGATGCAATTTTGCATTAGGAATGTTCAAATGAATCACTTGCGCCCGCCCACAGTACTGTGACCTGGGAAAAGTGTGTGTGCCGCTCAGGCTCGATAGGGGGGGGGGGGGGGGAGTAGTGCATCCGCAGCTGCTGCTACAGTGCTGACAGGGGATGAAGCCTGGCTCCTGCAAGAGTTCAAGGAAAGAAAGGTAACCCCTGGAAGTCGCACATCTATGATGTCCTACTACGATGAATGGCAATGAGTGGCAACCTCAGCCTGTAACCCGACAAGGCCACGCCCCCAACTCCACCCCCCGAGCTTAGTCATGGGGATGTCATAGGAATGCGATTTTGCATTGAAGTCAATGGAATGCAATTTTGCATTGAAGTTAATGGGATGCAATTTTGCATTAGGGATGTTCAAATGAATCACTTGTTGCCCGCCCATAGTAGTTGTACTGCGAACGTGCAGCAGCTGCAGGCCAGGCAATGTACTGGTACATCACAGCCTTTCTTCCTGATTGGACAGAGCACAAGTTTGGCAGCTGATTTTAGCCAATGATTTTGACTAAAGTCAGCTGATTGGCTGTGGCCAATCACCCAAAAACACCTAACTCCATGTACTGTGAACAGCGATCTGGCTGTTTCTCCTCCCTGAAAATTGGGGAGAAAAAACAACCAGATAGAAAAGTAAAAGCAAACTGTTAACCCTTTGATTGCCCCTAGATGTTAACCCCTTCCCAGCCAGTGTCATTAGTACAGTGCCATGCTACAGTATTAGCACCGATCACTGTATTAGTTTCGCTATTGAGGTCAGTTAGCCAGTTAGTGTATCTCCCAGCCAGTGTCAGTTAGTTCCTGATTGACCACCACCCTATCACAGTCTCACTATAAGTCGCTGATCACTGCCATTACAGTATAGAGTCTAATGCTGTGTACACACGGTTGGATTTTCCAATGGGAAATGTTGGATGTGAGCTTGTTGTCGGAAGGTCCGACCGTGTGTGTGCTCCATCGAACATTTGCTGTCGGACTTTCCGCCAACAAATGTTTGACAGCAGGTTCTCAAATTTTCCGCCAACAAAACTTTGTTGTCGGAAAGTCCGATTGTGTTTACACAAGTCCGTCTCACAAAAGTTCACGCATGCCCGGAATCAACAAAGCAAAAAAAGAAAAGGCAAAATGCCAAAAGGAAATCTCAACTACTCCTAAATACCAATGCCTGTAGTCCCTCCAGGAAATGTAATGGCCGTACCTTGGCCTGAACCTTTCAATGGGGATTTTTTAAAACAGACAGTCACACCGTCAAAGTTCGGTATCTCAGATTATGAATAAAAATCAGAGACACCAGGACTTAGTTGTCCTCTGAGTTATATGTAATCATATAGAACAATTCGAGGAAACCACAAAGACACTCTTCCATGAGGACAAGTCGGTGATGAAGGTATAAATTTTTATTAACAACTATCCAAAGGATTGAAAATACTACATTTTTAATATATAGATATCACTAAACAATTTCTAAGTAAAGCTCATGCAAACACTCATTCTCACATACACACACACTCCCAGTGTGTGTGTATGTGAGAATGAGTGTTTGCATGAGCTTTATTTAGAAATTGGTGGCCACCTATACCTTCTCCAGACATTAGGTCTTTTTAATGTTAATTGGGAAATAGGGTTGTTTAGTGATATCTATATATTAAAAATGTAGTATTTTCAATCTTTTGGATAGTTGTTAATAAAAATGTATACCTTCATCACCGACTTGTCCTCATGGAAGAGTGTCTTTGTGGTTTCCACGAATTGTTCTATATGCCCGGAATCAAGCAGAAGGAGCCGCACTGGCTATTGATCTTCTCTTTTCTCGGCTCGTCGTACGTCTTGTACGTCACCGCATTCCCACGTTCGTAATTGTTGGCCAACATTTGTGTGATTGTGTGTATGCAAGACAAGTTGGAGCCAACATCCTCGAACAAAAATCCATGGTTTTGTTGGTGGAAAGTCTGATCGTGTTTACGGGGCATAAGGCTGCTTAAATTTCAGAATATATAAATATCATAGTTTGTCGATGCTATAACTTTCACGCAAATCAATTAATATACACTTATTGGAATTTTATTTACCAAGGACGTAGCAGAATACATTTTTTGCCTAAATTTATGAAGAAATTTGATTCTTTTGATCTTTTTTACTGGATATGTTTTATAGCAGAAAGTAGAAATATTTTTTATTTAAAGTTTTTGGTCTTTGTTTATATCACAAAATTATAAAAAAAAACCCAGTGGTGATCAAATACCACCAAAAGACATCTCTATTTGTATGAGAAAAAAAAAATTAATTTGTGTACAGTGTTGCATAACCGTCCAATTACCAGTTAAAGTAGCGCAGGGCTGAATAGAAAAAAATGGCCTGGTAAAAGAGGGTAAAAGCTTCCAGAGCTTAAGAGGTTAAAGCGGAGTTCCAGCTGTTTCTGTGTTTATTAAAAGTCAGCAGCTACAAAAAGTGTAGCTGCTGACTTTTATTAAACAGACACTCACCTGTCCCACGGTCCAGCGATGCGGCCGCCCAATGCCTCGCTCCTCTCCCCCTTCTCTGCACAGTGCTGGCATCACTAGTGTGGGCACTCATCTGCGACAGCTTGCGGCTTCACAGTCGGGTGCGTACTGCGCATGCGCGAGTCACGCCGCGCCTTCTCAGTGGCCGGGCAATCTTCTGGGACCTGTGACATGTCCCAGAAGATTGCAGGGAGGGAGGGTAGAGAACTTCCGCACGTGGTTCCGCGGCGCTCCAAGCGAAAGTGTGAGCTGGGTACCTGTCAAAACTAGGTACCTGCTCCCCCCCCTCCAAAAACAATGACATCCCAAATGTGGCATGTAAGGGGGTGAGCAGTGCTTAAAGCAGAAGTTCCACTTTTGGGTGGAACCTTGCTTTGAGAGAGTTGCTGATTAAGAGTTTTTTTTTTTTAATTCTTTTAAACATTTAAATGTCGGTCTCCTGGATATGCAAACAATTATGTATTTTAGGAATGCAGTCAGTCATAATTTTATGTGGATAGGAGAAATTATCATGCATAAATTCAGTGAAATAAAACATTAGCAATCTGCTGCCTGGTCTTCAAATCATTAAACAGCATAAATGACGGGTCCATAAAAAAAGCTTGCAATGTTGAGAATACACACAAAAAAATGTCAGTATCTGGGGCTGTTATATACAGTTACCATCTGTTCTTATTTTAAAGTCATAAAAAAAAAATCTTTTATAATTCAGCTCAGTCAATACAGCATTAAGAGTCCTGTATTGTTCTGCTATTCTTCATGATGGCATGGAGTACAGCAATTCAACTTAATGTCTCTGATGGTTCTGGTTGGCACCTTTATTGTCATAAGCCATAACCTAATAATTTGTTATTCTCTTCGCAATCACTGAGCAACCACACTGCTTATCTTAGACACATGGCTGTGATGCTAAAAAAGCACAATATATACTCAGTATTTGTATTTTCTCTTTTAAATTTGATGTGCGGAAGAAACATATTCTTTCCTCTGGGCTGCAATGTGTATGACTGGTGATTACAGTCCAGTTGAGGTAACTCTAGGAACCCGTATTACTGATCCTGTTTTGCACTGCCTTACTGTGTATCAACACTAAGGGCCCTGATTATAATGCAGTGGTATGGTTTTACTGGGGCTATAAGCCAGGAGGTTACCAGACTTTCTAAACAAAGGGCCAGTTTACTTTTGTTTGGACTTCAGGAGGGCCAGACTGTGGCCAATGGGGTTAGCAATCGCCCCAATGTTAAAGGAGTAGTTAATGCCCAGACTTAATGGTCAATGGGAGTAAAGAAAAAAAAACACTGTACCTGTGGTCAGTAGGAGAAATAGTGCCCCATTGTTGTTTGGTATTAGTGGGAGGACTAATGCCACATTGATTGTGTGAGTGGGGGGAAGAGTGCCCTATCGTTGGTGTCAGTAGGAGGAATAGTGTCGTATTAGTGGGAGGAATAGCCCCCATCAGTAGTATTAGTTGGAGAAATAGCCCACATCAGTGGTATTAGTGGGAGGAATGGCCCCCAATCAGTGGTATTAGTGGGAGCAATAGCCCCCATAAGTGGTATTAGTGGGAGGAATAGCCCCCATCGGTGGTATTAGTGGGAGGAATAGTGCTCCATCATTGGTGTCAGAGCAAGCAAAAATGACCTATTGTTGGGGTCAGTGGAAGGGGTGCTGTCTCATTGTTGGTGTCAGTGGAAGAAATAGTGCCCTAAGGGCCAGGTAAAGGCAAGCAAAGGGCCAAATTCGGGCCATGGGTCACAGGTTGTAGACCATTGCTAAAAGTGATGTGCTTTACAATTATACTTGTAGTGTAGTGTTGCTTCAGGACTCCAAAGCAAAGGGAATGTTGAAAAATGTAATGGATTAAAAAAGCTGGGAAGAGTGTCATGTGATCTGTTAAAGACATGTGACAGGCAACTCCTCCAATCATGAAATTCTGTGTGCAAAATTAAGGTGTCAGCACCTACAACCTCTGCTGTGTTAGGGGATGGCTCTTCTTGCTGAGACACCTGGGATGCTGGACAACTCCTTGGACAATTCTTTGAATGATTTTGACTTGAACCATGAACTCTTTGCTCCTCCCATGAACTTCCTATTTAAGCCACACCTTTACGCTTACTGTTTGCCAGATTATTGTGTTTTCTCCAGGCAGTATCTTACCAACCTTTGGCTTATTCCTTGACTACGTTTCTGCTTGATCCCAACCTGCAACCACTTGTTACCGACCTTTGGCTTGTTTACATGACTATGCTTCTGCTTGATCCCAACCTGGAACCACTTGTTACCTACCTTTGGCTTGTTCACTGACTACGCTTCTGTTTGATCCCAACCTGCAACCACTTGTTACCGACCTTTGGCTTGTTTACTGACTACGCTTCTGCTTGATCCCTACCCATACCTCCAAACTTTTTGAGATGGGAATGAGGGACACCTAATAACAAAAGTATGTAGGCATAGGACACACCCCCTGCCATGCCACCTTAAAGGTGAATTAAACAAAAACAAAATATGATTGGTTAAACCCACAAGTGCTTTTTTTTACCACTACTCCTTTATATTGGCTTTTGAAATTTACAAATGCAGCAATTTAGAAATTGGCAGAAAGGTTTAGCAATGGGAAACAGTATTTGAAAGATAAAAAGTGCATTTTATATACAACAATACAGATCAGACCAAAATGAGGGACAAATGAGGAGGAAAGAGGGACAGAGGGACTTTGTTCCAAATCAGGGACAGTCCCTCAAAATCAGGGGCAGTTGGGAGCTATGCCTACCTGCTAGATCTGCTACTGGACCCCAACTTGCTCAGCTCCTGGTGGGGCCATCCTGAGCACCGCGACCTGATACTAACATGCAGCAATATCCATCTCCACCATAATGAGCTCTGGTGAATACCAGTTAGTACTTGGACCCCGCACCTCAGGTGAGCCCACGTCATCCACCAGGGTGACCTGCTTCTGTACTTATCCAGCTGATTGGTAGGAGTCTCTTGACTGCTATAGCTACTGGTCTCCGAGCCAGACCCCTGAACATGACATAAGCAAAGTAAAGTTTGAAAAGCACCACAGGCTAGTTACCATGGGCTGCAATTCATGAAGAAAAGAAACATAAAATGCAGGCCACAGTGTGGAGTAACTTTTCAATTTTCAATAGAGAGCGGATAGTGGTATTTGATCTTATTTTACAGTAAATAATCCCTTTACCATAAAGTGCATAGCTCATGGCAGGTGGAGTCATCCTTCCAATTGATATGTTTATTCTTGACTTTTTGCTGTTGAGATCTGAGGTGCCAGCATCAACAGCCTGACCTGGCCATTTCAAGTTGGTGTGTGAATACTTGTCCTTGTTGTGTTCCATCACAGAATGGAGATCGCAGGAGGATTGCAGCACTGATCATACTCTTGCTTAGTGCTGCGAGAGGAATGATACTTCATGGCTAGAGCTGAGGTAAAGGAATAACTAGGGTGTTCCAGCAAAAGAAGAGAGGTCAGCTGGTGATTTAGACCAAATGCAGAACACCGGCACTGGGTGGGGCGACCCGTTAAATTTGACTGTTTTGGAGGCACGCTTAGTAACGTGAAGTGGCCCAGCAACCATCTTAGCTGCTTTATTATTAAAAATAGCATTTATATTTATTTATTGAACTTCACCAGGTTACACAGAATATGCTTTACAATGCTGAGACCACCCTTTGCTGTAAATGACAGAATGTCTCTGATTTTCCACTGCCTGCACTCCAGCTGTTTTTTTTTTTTAATATTGATGTAAAGCTTTTTTGACGTCAGTAAACAGAACCAGAAGGGACACTACAAAGTAAAACATCTGTTCTCATGGCATGGCGTTACTGAGCTGTATATACTGACAGGAGGGAAAAAAGCAAGCTGTGTTTATCTGAGGGAAAATTTGTGAAGGTGCTGTAAAGTTAGCCTCACAAATATCTATATCAGTGATTCTCAACCACGGTTCCGTGGAACCCCAGGGTTCCTCCAGAAGTTGCTAGGGGTTCCTTCAGCATTGGGCAATTTCTACCTCTCAGATAAGTTCCCACTCACACCATTGATCTTTTTAGCTATCTGTAAGGAGGTAATTCTTCCCAATGACCACAAGTGTAGGGACCATTCTTCCCAATGACCACATGTGTAGGGACCATTCTTCCCAATGACCACATGTGTAGGGACCATTCTTCCCACTGACCATCACACTAATGTATCATGATGAGTTGTAGATTTCAAATTTTTAGCAGCGGTTCCCCGAGACCAGGGAACTATTTCAAGGGTTCCTCTGTATTGAAAAGGTTAAGGCTAATCTATATAATTGTTTAATGGAATCTTTTATACCACAGTCCTCACCTACAGATATCAGTGAGCAGGGGTGCCAGCTCTTCACCAAATTTTAGTCATCAAAAAAGTTACGATAATAAGGGTTGAAAAGTTGATGATGGCAGGAAAGGTTGCATTTGACCGAACAAGCAAAGCTGATTACCAGTTCAGCAAGCTGTGATAAAGGGGACATGGCTTGCCTATGATTGCAACATCAGTCTGGCTTGTCAAAAAGGGTGAGAGCTACACAGGTGATTGTAAAGAAGGTTTTTTTTACCTTAATGCGTTCTATGAATTAAGGTAAACAACTTTCTGGGTGTAGCCCCCCCGTATACTTACCTGAGCCCCATCTTGATCCTGCAATGTGCATGAGAGTAGCAGCTCTTCCGGGTCTCTCTCCTCATTAAACAAAAAGGTCCGATTGGCCGCACTCCAATGAAAAACGATTTCTTTATTGTTATAATAAATCCATACAGCAAGGATAAAACCACTGACGTGTTTCACACCGTTACAGCAGGTGCTTATTCATAGCTATATACTGTATACTTACCTGAGCCCCATCTTGATCCAGCGATGTGCATGAGAGTAGCAGCTCTCCCGGGTCTCTCTCCTCATTAAACAAAAAGGTCCAATTGGCCGCACTCCAATTAAAAACAATTTCTTTATTGTTATAATAAATCCATACAGCAAGGACGTGTTTCACATCGTCACAGCAGGTGCTTATTCATAGCTATGAATAAGCACCTGCTGTAACGGTGTGAAACGCGTCAGTATTTTATCCTTGCTGTATAGACTTTTTTGTTAAATTTTTGCATATGGTTGCATACTGAGCCGCACCCAGGCCTGGAGAGGGGTGAGATCATTAGGAAGCAGACACCTGGAGCGGGTTCTTCTTTTTGTCTCTCCTCATTGGCTCACACAGCAGCAGGAGCAATCACAGCCAGTGAGCCAACAAGGAGAGAGCGGAGGGTGGGGCCGATCGATCCCTGTGTGTGTGTCCATTCACAGGAACGCGGCACGGGAGCCTTGCTATTGGGGGCACTCGGCTGGGGGAAGGAGCCCGGACTGCCAACGGGGACCAAAAAAGCAGAAGATTGGGGATGCTCTGTGCAAAACTATTGCACAGAGCAGGCAAGTGTAACATGTTTTTTTTTTTTAATTACAACCTTTAGAATCACGTTAAGTAGCATGATTGCTATACAGTTGGAACAAAGGCTACGTATGGTGTAAGCTACTCAAGTAGTAGGAATTAAAGTGGTTGTAAAGTCAGAAGGTTTTTTAACTTGATGCATTCTATGCATTAAGATAGAAAGCCTTCTGTGTGCAGCAACCCCCCTCACACTTACCTGAGGTCCCTCTCTGTCCACGAGTGTCTCAGCCATCTGAGATTCTTCCTCCTGATTGGCTGAGACACAGGAGCAATCAAAGTCAGCTAGCCAATCAGGGGAGAGAGGGGGCGGGGCCGGGTCGGTGCTCCGTGTCTGAATGGACACACAGGGCTGTGATTTGGCTTGGGAGCCCCCCCATAGCAAGCTGCTTGCTGTGGGGGCACTCAACAGGAGGGAGGGGCCAGGATCACAGAAGAGGGACCCAAGAAGAGGAGGATCCGAGCTGCTCTGTGCAAAACCACTACAACAAAGCAGGTAAGTTATTTTTATAGGAAAAAAAACAAGACTTTACAATCACTTTAAGTTTGCAGATGCTATCTCGCTGTTGTTTACTATCTTTTTCACATCATTTTCAGATGTAAAAGTGGCACTGTATTTAGTGCCAGCGGGTGGGAGGACGCTCCTGCACAACCTTTGGATGGCATTATATTATGAAGCAGAGGTAATGTCATTTCCCTTCACCGCTAATGAGCAGATTTCCAAGTACTGGAGACTCCCTAGAAATGATGGAAATTCTTCCAGCGAGTTTGGAAACATTGGCATGTACAGTATGTCCCAGAACACTCCTTAGTCCAGTGTGAGATGAGCGGGTTCACTTCTGGTGATGGCTGGGGCCTAGAGAATTGTGGGTTAGGACTTGTGTCCGGTGAGTCATTTTACGCATTATCTAACGCACTTATTTATTCACGTGTTTCAATGTACACAACGGATTGAAAAGCACCCTTCAGTTGCTTTGACGTGGAAAAAGGGGTGTTTTTACACTGAGAAATCTAACATCCAGGCCCAGTTTTCACCAAAAAAAGTGGAAACCCCCTTTAAATGCTGTACTGTTATCAAACATTTAATATAGTCCAGAGAGAAACTTCACCTAAACCTTTTCATAAAGCCCTCTGATGCAGAGATAACATTATCAATCCATGCTACAGATACTATGTTATAACTCAGAATGTTTATCTATGTTACCGGTTTGGAAACCAGGGGCCCCGACTTATTTGTAGTTCTGAAACCTTCTGGCTCATGTCACGAACATGGAAAGAAAAAAAAAAAAAAAAAAAAAAAAGATCCCTAATCGTAGAGTGCAATTCTAATATATGAACATGAATATAAATCTCATTTGCAGCGAACTGGCAAAACATGAGATCATATCCCGAAGTCAAACACTATCATCCCCGGAATGAGGTTAGGAGATCATCGCCAGACAGAACCTAATGCCTTCCTTCCCAGGGAATTAATCGAAAACATAACAGAGCTGAGCTTAGCAAAACAGTCCGGTCTGGCCCCACGGGGCCCCTTCTAAGTTCTGCCTGTTTTTGTTTTCTTTTTCATTCAGGCAAGTTCTGTGGGTTTAGGATTGTGTAAAATTCATATTTCAGATCACATATTTCCAGTCTTGCTCAGTTGCGGAAGGAAGAGAATACGACGTATGTTACTGGATGTGCCGGGCTGTGGTGATGTGACCGCGTATTTAGGGGGTGCTTACTGTCTCGGAGTCATGTAGCTAAATGGGGCCCAAGCAGACCGCTGGTAGTGAATCGGGGACCCTGCAATGCGGTCTTATTCTATGAAGTGAACACTGCAAAGGGAAGGTTCAGGAGGCAGGAACCCAAGGGTGGTCTATGCAAGAGAAGGAGCTGACTGTGACACAGGGTAGGGGGAAGGGTCATCTATGACAGTGCAGGGGGCAGAGTGTCTGTGACACAGGGCAGGGGGGCAAATTCTCTGTGACACAGGGCAGAGGGGCAGAGTGTCTGTGACACAAGGCAGGGGGGCAGATTGTCTGTGACACAGGGCAGGGGGACAGAGTGTCTGTGACACAGGGCAGGGGGGCAGAGTGTCTGTGACACAGGGCAGGGGGGCAGAGGTTCTGTGACACAGGGCAGGGGGACAGATTGTCTGTGACACAGGGCAGGGGGGCAGATTGTCTGTGACACAGGGCAGGGGGGCAGAGGGTCTGTGACACAGGGCAGGAGGGCAAATTGTCTGTGACACAGGGCAGGGGGCAAATTGTCTGTGACACAGGGCAGGGGGTCAGATTGTCTGTGACACAGGGCAGGGGGGCAGATTGTCTGTGACACAGGGCAGGGGGGCAGAGTTTCTGTGACACAGGGCAGGGGGACAAATTGTCTGTGACACAAGGCAGGGGGGCAGAGTGTCTGTGACACAGGGCAGGGGGGCAGAGTGTCTGTGACACAGGGCAGGGGGACAAATTGTCTGTGACACAGGGCAGGGGGGCAGATTGTCTGTGACACAGGGCAGGGGGGCAGAGTGTCTGTGACACAGGGCAGGGGGGCAGAGTGTCTGTGACACAGGGCAGGGGGGCAGAGTGTCTGTGACACAGGGCAGGGGGGCAGAGGTTCTGTGACACAGGGCAGGGGGACAGATTGTCTGTGACACAGGGCAGGGGGGCAGATTGTCTGTGACACAGGGCAGGGGGGCAGAGGGTCTGTGACACAGGGCAGGAGGGCAAATTGTCTGTGACACAGGGCAGGGGGCAAATTGTCTGTGACACAGGGCAGGGGGTCAGATTGTCTGTGACACAGGGCAGGGGGGCAGATTGTCTGTGACACAGGGCAGGGGGGCAGAGTTTCTGTGACACAGGGCAGGGGGACAAATTGTCTGTGACACAGGGCAGGGGGGCAGAGTGTCTGTGACACAGGGCAGGGGGGCAGAGTGTCTGTGACACAAGGCAGGGGGGCAGAGTGTCTGTGACACAGGGCAGGGGGACAAATTGTCTGTGACACAGGGCAGGGGGGCAGATTGTCTGTGACACAGGGCAGGGGGGCAGAGTGTCTGTGACACAGGGCAGGGGGGCAGAGTGTCTGTGACACAGGGCAGGGGGGCAGAGTGTCTGTGACACAGGGCAGGGGGACAAATTCTCTGTGACACAGGACAGGGGGGCAGATTGTCTGTGACACAGGGCAGGGGGGCAGAGTGTCTGTGACACAGGGCAGGGGGGAAGAGTGTCTGTGACACAGGGCAGGGGGGCAGAGTGTCTGTGACATAGGGCAGGGGGACAAATTGTCTGTGACACAGGACAGGGGGGCAGATTGTCTGTGACACAGGGCAGGGGGGCAGAGTGTCTGTGACACAGGGCAGGGGGGCAGAGTGTCTGTGACAAAGGGCAGTAGGAAGAATAGTGTGTGGCAAAGAGTGCAGGAAAAAGGTGCCATAAACTACAGGCGGAAGATATGAGTTATGAAGATGGTGAGAGTGTCTGTGAAAAAGCATATGCAGGAGGAAAGAGTGTTTGTGATACTAAGTGCAAAGCGGAAGGTGTGTCTGCGTCACAGAAGGAAGATGTGTATTGTATACACCAATCAGCCATAGCTTTATGACCACCCACCTAATACTGAGTAGGTTCCCCTTTTGCAACTAAAACAACCCAGAGCCATTGAGGCATGGACTCCACTAGACCTCTAAAGGTACACAGTGGTATCTGGCACCAAGCCGTCAGTAGCAGATCCTTTAAAGTGATTGTAAAGGTATTTTTTTTTTTTTTTTAAATAACAAACATATCATACTTACCTCCACTGTGCAGCTCATTTGGCACAGAGTGGCCCCGAACCTGGTCTTCTGGGGTCCCCCGGTGGCTCTCGCGGCTCCTCCCCACATCAGATAACCCACTCGGAGAAGCGCTTCCCCGAGAGGGTTACCTTGCAGGCACGCTCCTGAGTCCAGCATTCGGCGTCCCTGGCGCTCGCGTCATTGGATTGGATTGACAGCAGCAAGAGCCAATGGCTGCGCTGCTATAAATCTATCCAATCAAGAGCCGAGAACCCCTGGCAGAGAGACAGCGCGTCCCCGCCGGGTCAAGTTCGAGGGTTCAGGTAAGTAAAACGGGGGGGGGGGCGATCACTGACAGGTGACACTGACACGAAGGTCTACAACCCCTTTAAGTTCTGTAGGTAGCGAGGTGGGTCCTCCATTTACAGCACATCCCATCCATGCTTGATTGGATTGAGACCTGGAGAATTTGGTGGCTAAGTCAACACTTCGAACTCGCTGTTGTGTTCCTCAGACCATGTTTGCAATGTGGCAGGACGCATTTTCTTGCTGAAAGAGGCCACTGCCATCTGGGAATACGGTTTTCATGAAGAGATGATATTGGTCAGCAACAATGTTAGGTAGGTGGTACATGTCAAGCAACATCCACATGAATGGCACAGGACCCAAGGTTTCCTGGCAGAACACTGCCTCCGCCAGCTTGCCTTCTTCCCATACTGCACCCTGGTGCCATCTCTTCCCCAGGTAAGTGACGCTCACACACATCCGGCCATCCACATGATGTAAAAGAAAATGTGATTCATCAGACCAGGCCACCTTCTTCCATTGCTCCGTGGTCCAGTTCTGATGCTCACGTGCCCATTGTAGGCGCTTTTGGCTGTGGACGGACCCTGACCAGTCTACGGCTACACAACCGCATACACAACAAACTGTGATGCCCATTTTTTCTGCTTTCAACAAATCAACTTCAGGGACACCATGTTTACTAACTTCCTAATATAACCCAGTGACTTTCAGGTGACATTGTAACAAGATGATCAATGATATTCACTTAACCTGTCAGTGGTCATAAAGTTATGGCTGATCCATGTAAGTGCCAATGGAAGTCATACATGTAACATGATGTTCAGGAGACAGGCAATATTCCAACACAGAGAACAGAAAACAATGCACATCTGTGACACAGTGGAGGGTATCTATCAGATCTACTGCACAAAAAGGCAATGCTAACAAGAGCAATGACATAGATATGTTACTAATCATAATAAATAATATATTACTATAAGAGCTGTTTGATTAATAAATTACTCCCTCTGCTGCTTTAAAGTAGAACTGCAACAGAAATAAACCTGCCACTGACTACTTCTAATGCGTCGTACAGACGACCAGATAATCGGATGAAAAAAAATTGCTTTCGGATTGATCACACGATAGTCTGATCGTTAGTTTTCGACAGCCGATCACGACAGTTCGCCCCAACAATATTCAAAGGGACAAACACATAAACTTTGCTCGGACGATTGCCCAGCGAACGACAATCGTTTTAATCAGTACTGTATGCGCCCGCTAAAAATCGATAGACAAACACCACATATGATCGGAAACACGAAAATAACCCGGACGGAGATGGGAGAACGTAAACCATGTTCGTACCGCAAAAATGCCCCAACATAGGAACAGAAAATAGTTTGCAGCCTTTCACAATGTCCACGAATATGCCTCTACAATACGAACGTAAATAGCCAAAAGGCGTGGCAGACACGGGGGTCACACGGATGTGACATCATTTCCGATACGTAGCTATGCAAACAGGAAGGTTTTCCAGAATCGGATGAAAAAAAATCGTACATTTCGTAGAGCGCAAAATGCACTGTTGATTTCGATATTAGTATTATGCAACAAAATGCGAACGATAAGTCATACGATTATCTGATCGTGTGTACGAGGCATTCATTTGGCATTTGCTTGCAGTGAAAATTTGTCTCATCTTCTACAAATATTTCTCAGTTGGCTGCAAAGGATTGCATTTTTTGCTTCATGAAAGCCACCCCTTGTTATCCAGGCTCTAGGACCCCTCATACCTGAGCTGTGCACAAATGTTTCCAAATAATTCATTGTTTATAAATAACCAAAAGTATTTAGTGATTATCCCTTTCATGATTAAGCCTATTTTTGACATTTGGTGTTTACAAGTTAAAATCTGTATTTTTTGCTAGAAAATTACTTAGAGCCCCCAAACATTATATATATATATTTTTTAGCAGAGACCCTAGAGAATAAAATGGCGATTGTTGCAATATTTTATGTCACACGGTATTTGTGCAGCGGTGTTTTAAACGCAACTTTTTGGGAAAAGGGACACTTTCATGAATTTTAAATAAACCAAACAGTAAAGTTAGCCCAATTTTTTTTGTATAATGTGAAAGATGATGTTACGCCGAGTAAATAGATACCAAACATGTCACGTTTTATAATTGCACGCACTCGTGGAATGGCGACAAACTACGTTACCTAAAAATCTCCATAGGCGACACTTTACATTTTTTTTATGGTTACCAGGTTAGAGTTACAGAGGAGGTCTAGTGCTAGAATTATTGCTCTCACTCTGATGATCACGGCGATACCTCACATGTGTGATTTGAACACCGTTTACATATGTGGGCGCGACTTCCTTATGTGTTTTCTTTGCTGCGCAAGCTCACGGGGACGCTTTAAAAATTAAAATTTTTTTTCTTATTTATTTTATTTATTTTTATATTAATAAATTGTGTTTTAAAAAAAAAATAATTTTTGATCACTTTTATTGCTGTCACAAGGAATGTAAACATCCCTTGTGACAGTAATAGGTTGTGACAGGTACTCTTTATGGAGGGACTTCAAAGTATTCAGATCGCCATTTTCCGCGATTCTGAATACTGTATATATTTTTTTGGACCGGCGCCATTGGCAGCCGAGTAAACGGGAAGTGACGTCATGACGTCGCTTCCGTGTTTACTATTAGGAGTCTGACCCAAGCCGCCGGAGGCGGCGAATTGTTGATCGGGCCTCCGGTAAGAGCGGCGGGAGGCGGTGGGATGTCCCCTCCCGCTCCTCCGGTATAAAAGCCGAGCGGCTTTTAGCCGCATCAGTTGTTATCCCTGGAAAGCCGATCGCCAGCTCTAAAAAATAGTTAAAAAACAGGGATATATTGTGGACACTAAAAGAGCAAATTGAGGATTTTTAGTTTAAAAATGTAATTTGCACAAACTAAGCATGCATTGTGTGTATATAACTGATCCTCTTAAGGAATCACTGGCTAATTATTAGGGCTGTTACTGATTAAAATTTTCGTGTTTGATTAATCAATTTTTTTTTAATCGACTAATTTCGATTAATTATAATGCACATACAGATCCAACTACTTTTAGCTGATTTAGCACCGTTGTTATGGCAACGGCCGAAGCCGGACATAGCGGGGCATGGCTGGGATGTCACACGTCATAAACTCAGCCTCACCGTGGCCATAATCACAGCCTCACCGTGCCCATAATCGCAGTCTTAACATGCTCATAATGCAGTCTCACCGTGCCCATAATGCTGTCTCACCGTGCCCATAATCGCAGCCTCGCAGTGCCTATAATCGCAGCCTCACCGTGCCCATAATGCTGTCTCACCGTGCCCATAATCACAGCCTCGCCGTGCCTATAATGGCAGCCTCACCTTGCCCATAATGCAGTCTCACCGTGCCCATAATCGCAGCCTCACCGTGCCCATAATGCTGTCTCACCGTGCCCATAATTGCAGCCTCACCGTGCCCATAATGCAGTCTCACCGTGCCCATAATCGCAGCCTCACCGTGCCCATAATGCTGTCTCACCGTGCCCATAATTGCAGCCTCGCCGTGCCTATAATCACAGCCTCATCGTGCCCATAATGCAGTCTCACCGTGCCCATAATCGCAGCCTCACTGTAGTAAGGGCCTGTGCCTGGATTACACAGTCTGCGGGCATCTCCCGCTGTGTGTCTTGGAGCTGAGTGTGAAAACTTTGGCCGCGCTGTGAGAAAAGTCCCGCCCTCCTCCTAGATCAGCTCGTGTGATAGACAGAACACTGCGTCTATAGACAGAACACTGCGTCTATCACATGAGCTGATCTAGGAGGAGGGCGGGACTTTTCTCACAGCGCGGCCAAAGTTTTCACACTCAGCTCGGAGACACACAGCGGGAGATGCCCGCAGACTGTGTATGACATATAGTGGAGGAGGAGGAGGGAGCGGAGCGCTGCGCTGCAGCTACAGCTTTGCCCAAAGCGGCCCCAGGGCAGGCAGCCTACCGATCAAAAAAATGTTGATCAATCAAAAAAATTAACGATTAATCGAGGAATTAATCTTTAATTTCCACAGCCCTACTAATTATCTATAAAATCAATACTTTGACATTTTCAGAACCGTTGGTAAGGCGTGCCTGTAACAATAGGATTTTTTAAAACAGCTTACCTGTAAAATCCTTTTCTTTCGAAGGACATCACGGGACACAGAGCCACAGTAATTACTGATGGGTTATATAGGTATCACTGGTGATTGGACACTGGCACACCCTATCAGGAAGTTCAACCCCCTATATAATCCCTCCCCCTTGCAGGGATACCTCAGTTTTGTAGCCAAGCAATATAGTGTATTAGAAGAGGGGTGGGACCTCTGTGTCCCGTGATGTCCTTCGAAAGAAAAGGATTTTACAGGTAAGCTGTTTTAAAAAATCCTATTTTCTTTCTCGAACATCACGGGACACAGAGCCACAGTAATTACTGATGGGATGTCCCAGAGCAATGCTACCTGAGGGGGGGGGAACCACGACCAAGTAGGGTGCAATCAGACCTGAGGACCCTGTACTGCTGCCTGCAGCACACTACGCCCAAAGGCGATATCCTCATGCCTTCTCACATCCACCTGATAGAATCTGGTGAATGTATGAACTGAAGACCAGGTTGCGGCCTTGCAGATTTGAGCCATAGAGGCCCGGTGATGCACTGCCCAAGAAGCACCAATAGCCCTTGTGGAATGTGCCCTGATCTGAAACAGAGGAATCTTCTGTTTCAAACCGTAAGCTTGAATGATCAACTGTCGAATCCATTTAGAAATGGTAGCTTTTGACGCTGCCTGTCCTCTATTGGGACCCTCTGGCAGCACAAACAAAACATCCGTCTTGCGGATCTGAGTAGTTGCCCCTAGATAGGCCTTAACTGCTCTTACTACATCCAACGAATGTAGAGATCTCTCTTCCGGAGAACAGGGATCTGGAAAAAAGGAAGGTAGAACAATGTCTTGGTTTAAATGAAAATCAGAAACCACCTTCGGTAAAAAACTAGGATGAGGGCGTAGTACCACTCTATCCTTGTGTATAATCAAATAAGGCTCCTTACAGGAAAGAGCTGCTAATTCTGATACTCTTCTAGCAGAAGAGATGGCCACCAGAAAAATTAATTTCCTTGTCAACAAGACCAAAGGAATCTGACTTATTGGTTCAAAAGGCCGTTTCTGTAACACAGCCAGGACCAAATTCAAGTCCCAGGGGTTTAGGGGCGCTTTAACCGGAGGATTAAGACGCATCACCCCCTGCATAAAGTTTCGGACCAAAGAATGCGAAGCAAGTGGCCGCTGAAATAATACTGATAAAGCAGAGACCTGGCCCTTGATGGTACTCAAGGCCAGCTTCATCTCTAATCCCATCTGTAGAAAATCAAGGATTCTACCTATGACATATTTCCTGGGATGCCAACCTCTGGATTCACACCAGGTTATATAAGCTTTCCAGACTCTATGATAAATCATCCTGGAAGCTGGCTTCCTTGCATTAATCAAGGTAGATATGACAGGACCTGAGAGCCCACGACTCTTCAGAACGTGGGTCTCAATAGCCAAACCGTCAAATTTATCGTTTGTAAGGCAGGATGGAACACTGGACCTTGAGATAACAGGTCTGGGCGTTCCGGTAGTGTCCACGGGGAACCTACCGTCATCCTTACTATTTCTGCATACCAAGTCCTTCTGGGCCAAGCGGGGGCCACCAGAAGTACCGACTTCCTTTCCTGCCTGATCCTGCGAAGGAGTCGTGGTAGTAGCAGAATAGGCGGGAATGCGTAAATCAGTGAGAACCGATGCCACGGAATCACCAACGCATCCGTCCCGCATGCAAGAGGATCTTTTGTCCTTGCCACAAATCTGTCTATCTTTTTGTTGAATCGGGATGCAAAGAGATCTACATCTGGAACCCCCCATCTTTGGCATATGGCCCAAAAGACGTCGGGATGCAGAGACCATTCCCCTGGAAGTAACTGCTGGCGACTTAGATAGTCCGCCTGCCAATTCTCTATTCCCGGGATGAAAACTGCCGATATGCATGGCACATGCATCTCTGCCCAGACTAAGATCTGGTTCACCTCTTTTTGAGCAGCTCGGCTCCGGGTGCCTCCCTGATGATTGACATAAGCCACTGCTGTGGCATTGTCGGACTGGATCCTGACCGGACAACCCTGTAGCCTGATAGTCCAGGCTTTTAGAGCTAGATGTATCGCCCGGATCTCCAGAATGTTGATGGGTAAGGTCCTCTCTGTCTTGGACCATACTCCTTGGACCACAGCCTGTTCCAGAACTGCTCCCCAACCTGACAGACTGGCATCTGTTGTTACCACCGTCCAGGTAACCGGTAGAAAGGATTTCCCCTTCTGCAGGTTTTCGGGTATGAGCCACCAATTGAGGCTCTGACGCACCGCATGCGACAGGTGCATCGGAAAGTCTAATGCCTGAACCTTCTTGTTCCAGGTCGACAGAATACTGTGTTGCAGCATTCTTGAGTGAAACTGAGCATAGGGAACTGCTTCGAATGAAGACACCATCTTCCCTAGTAGCCTCATACAAAGGCGGACTGAGGGACCCTTCTTGGTCCTTACTGTCAGAATCAGCTCTCTCAAAGCAGTGATCTTTGCCTGGGGTAGAAATATTTTCTCCTGGCTTGTATGTATAATCAGACCTAAATATTCCAGTCTTCTTACTGGTTTTAGGAAAGACTTTTCTAAGTTGAGGATCCAACCCAGGTGTTCTAGATACCTGACCGTGGTCCTCAAGTTTCCATTCAAAGAGGCTACCGACCGGTCTATCAAGAGCAGGTCGTCTAGGTATGCTATGACAGCTATACCCTGAGCCCTTAATCTGGCCAGAGGAGGAGCCAAGATCTTTGTGAACACTCGAGGTGCAGTGGCTATCCCAAAGGGCAGAGCCATAAACTGGAAATGGCGCCCTCCTACCTCGAAGCGCAGAAACTTCTGATGAGCAGGAAAAATGGGCACATGCAGATATGCATCTCTGATGTCTATTGATGCCAGAAATTCTCCTCCCTGCAGGGTGGGAACTACTGTTCGAATTGATTCCATGCGGAAGGATTGAATCCTTAGGAATCGGTTCAGATCCCTTAAGTCCAAAATGGGCCTGACATCCCCATTTGGCTTTTGGACCGTAAAAAGGTTGGAATAGAAGCCCAATCCCTGGTCCTTTGCAGGAACTATCATAATGACCTCCTGCGACAAAAGTCGCTCTAACGCTAGAAGGAGCGACTGCTTCTTCTCTGGGTCTCTGGGAACATTTGATCTGAGGAACCGAGGAGAAGGGAATTCCTGAAACTCCAGCTTGTACCCTAAGGTTACCGTGGAGACTACCCATCTGTCCTGGAAGTCCTCCTGCCAGAGCTCTGAGAATTGTCGCAGTCTTCCCCCCACTCGAGTGAGCGGGGGCGCCCCCTCATGCAGAGGTCTTAGTGTTTTGCCTAGTAGGCTTCTTTCCCCAGGACTTCTTTTGTCCCTGGGGTTGACTCTTGTCTCTGGACCCCGATGGAGGCGGCCGTCGAGACTGCCTGGAGGCTGAAGCCCCCGGCGCTGGGGAAAGAGTCCGTTTGAAAGAGGGACGCTTACTCTTCTTCTTGACAGGTAAGAGAGTGCTTTTCCCACAAGAGATTCTCTTGATATAGTTATCCAAGTCCTCTCCAAACAACCTTGCACCACAAAATGGAAACCCAGCCAGTAGCTTCTTACATGGTGCTTCGGCTGACCAATTTTTCAACCATAGGATTCTACGTATATGCACCAACCCCAGTGAAAGACGGGAGGTTTGCACGATAGAATCTCTAATGGCGTCAACCACAAAGCATAAGGCCGCTGGAAGGTTAGCAAACCCCTGGGCCTGCTGTTCAGGTAATACTTTGATGACCTGCTTAACATGGTCTCTTAAGTATTGACAGACTCCAGTCGCTGCTATTGCAGGTTGGGCCACTGATCCTGCTAAGGAGAAAACATCCTTCAATAGGGATTCCATCCTTTTATCTACAGGATCCCTGAGCATCTGAGCATTGTCTACAGGACAAGTCAGGCTATTATTTATTGAGGAAATGGCGGCATCAATAGCCGGAATTCCCCACATTTTAATAAACTTTTCTTCCATCGGATAAAGTGTTGAAAACTTTCTCGGCGGAAAAAAACGTTTGTCTGGGTGATCCCACTCAGAATAAATAAGCTTTTCAAGTAAAGTATGAACAGGAAAAGCATGTGCTGCTTGGAAAGATTTCAGTGACCCCAAAGCAGAAGAGGATTCTTTAGCAGTTTCAGGTATGGGCAACTTAAATGTGGAGCGGACCAATCCAGTGAGGATCTGCACTAAGACTTTCTCCTCTTGGGAAGTCGCAGAGGGTCCCTCTCCACCTGAATCCTCCGAAGAGGAATCATCCATCCCATCCCGATCCTCTGAAAGGGATTCATCTCCTTTATCCCAGAGCTCCTCTGTCTGAGGGTCTTGGGGAACAGAGGAAAGCCTAGTGCGTTTTCTTCCACTGAGTGAAGACGTAATCACGGCCATTAATCTTTCCTCTAGACCATTAATGGTTGAGGAAAAAACCTCTTGTGTAATATATACAGGGGCTGAAGTGCCAGAAGCAGGTGTAGCCCCTGACCCCGATGGCTCTCCCTGGCTAGCCGTCCCTGGCCCATCTTTAGGGGGGAAGGATGCTGCCGACAGGGGGCCCTCAGAACCTGAACGAGATCCCCTAGTGTCTCTGGTTCCTGGGGTGCTTGAACCTCTTCTACCCATAGTGCAAAGCAACAAGGTGTGAGGTATACAAATGAACACTGTCCGCTGAGCGATGTAGTCTGGCTAAAAGCCTTGCTACCCAATGCTCAGTCTGGTGTTACTTCAGTAAATGCTGCCTAGGAGGATGCCTGTGTCCCACCTTACATGCGACCGTCAGCTCTGTGTCTCTCAGAAGGCTGAGTGCACCTGTACAGAGTGCCTTTAATAGCCTGCAGCTGGCCTGAGTGGGAGTCTAAACACTCTGTGCTGACATCCCGCCCCCTCCTCTACCGCCCCCCCCTCGAGTTTTGAAAAAAACGAGCGCTTCCCACACTGCCGACTCTCCTGTCATGCTCTGGAGAAAAGGCTGGGGATGGGGGGGGGGGAAGGAGGGAGACTGGTAACAAGATTTGCCTGAACGGCTATCTTCAGAGATGGTGGCCATTAGGCCACAGAGCCCGGGTGGTAGAACCACTTTCTAGACCCCTGTGGCCCCTCTCTAGCCTGGGGGGGAACATTCAAACATGAGAAATCCCCCCATCCACCTTACCTGCTTGCAGCCTGCTTGATACGCTGGGACATACACAGCGATTACAACACCTGAGACAGACATTCAGCATGTGTAGGTTTGTGCTCTTGGCAGCCCCCGGTGGTCACAATAGGCATAGCATGCATTTACCTTAAAGGAGAAAAGCCACTAGAACTCAAAAATTCTGTGGAATCTCCTCTTACCTTATCCAGCCGCAGGGTGCCATTTACACAGACCCAATCTTCACCTCTCACGGTGGGCTCCGTTTGAAAAAACCGTCAGAGACTGGGGCCCCCATCAGTAGGGGGATCCAACAGTTCTGGGACCGTAAAGCACCTCGCCAGAAATTAGGAAGTTTAAAGCCATTTTCTGATCTGCGGGGTCCAGCTCTCTAAAAAGAGAAGCATTACGGGTAAAACCTCGTTTCTTCGGACACGAGGCCCGGGTACCATTCAATTCGGCCATGAAAAGACACTTTGAATGGATCCGGTTCGCCTGGCTTGCCCCAGTATAGGATCTTAGGATATTCCCTTTGGAGCTCAGCACAGGACATCTTTACACGTCCAACACCTAAGACACTGGCGTAAAAACTGAGGTATCCCTGCAAGGGGGAGGGATTATATAGGGGGTTGAACTTCCTGATAGGGTGTGCCAGTGTCCAATCACCAGTGATACCTATATAACCCATCAGTAATTACTGTGGCTCTGTGTCCCGTGATGTTCGAGAAAGAAATTGGCATATTGTAAAGGGTGTGGTTGTTAATGAGAGCTGGATTTCACATTGAGACATAGGAAACTCCCAATGCCAATCACACCCGCATGCACAGGGTACTACAGTGAAAGATGTGATGGGCATTTGGAGTCAGATCAGCAGCGAACAATCAACAGACCAATCACCAGCCACTATATGCTCCTGGGCCTCAGTATTGATGTATCCGGGTCATGTGACAGGAGGGGGGCTCCATTCCAGCTGTCGCTGGACACAGTGGAATTATTGGGTTCACGCTCCATAAAAAGTGCACATGCATGGATTCTCCACCCTATGTTTTGCTTCTACAGTATTTTGCTTGGAGTAAATGTGTGAAGAGCAATCCCAGATGAGCACATCATTTATTTTGACATGGAAGATCTGAGACTCGGCCCAGAGATACGGATCGGCAGCTGTATTAAGTCTCCCAGCAAAAATGAAAGCTATGTCTCCCATCCCACATAGTTTATTAATGTCCAACGAGCTGTATCTAGCCTTTGTGTTGCTATATGGGGTTACATATTTACAAGTGTCTGTGGGTCACCAGGGGATATATTGTGGAAAATGGGTTTATAACCCTACCAAAATCCTGTGCGATCATATTACAAAACTATATCTTGCAGGGGGTATACCTATACCTTGCTTCCAGGGAAATTGAGTTAAAAAGGATAAGTACACTTTTAAAATATTCATATAATTTTTTTGCTTCCCAGCACCAACACTGTGCTAACATTTCCCCCTACCCTCTCCCAGATGAATATTTCGATTTCAGTTGTGCCTCTGGGGATTACAAAGTAGCTTCCCACAGCAATCCGTGGGGCTACCTCCTGAGGCGTCTGGGGAGTGGAGGGCACAAAGGATAAGTGTGCTTTGTTTGAAAGTCATCCTTTAACCATTTGAGTAATAGGCTGTATATACCCCTTCATTACCAAGCCATTTTTTCAGTATTTAGTGTTGTGATAGTTTGACTGACAATTACTTAGACATGCTACAGTGTAGCCAAAAAAGATTTAATTTTTGAGACAGACGATGCTTTCTAAAGACCAACAATTTGGGTTACCTTACAGTTACCTTTAATATGTTTAAATTAACCCACAATCATTGGTGGTCAGTGTTACTTTAAACCCCCCAAACACACACACCCATAAAAAACAAGTCACAATAATTGGTGGTCAGAGGTACTTTAAACCACCCATCTTTATTTAAAAAAAATGTGTCCCATCATCATTGGTGGTCACTTAGGGTTGCCACCTGTCCGGGATTCACCCGGACAGTCCAGGTTTTAAATCCTGTGTCTGGGTTTCAGTCCACCTGAAACCTGGACACATTAGTGGCAGCCTTGCAGCACCAGTCCTCCTATCCCTTTCTCCCCTCCCTTCGGCTTCCAGTCCTTTTAATTATATTGGTAGGGAGGACACTTTAACTGGGCTACAGACTAACATGGGGGGATTATACTGGGGGACAGACTGATCTGGGGGGTTATATTGGGGGACAGACTGATGTGAGGGGGTTATGCTGGGGGACAGACTGATGTGAGGGGGTTATGCTGGGGGACAGACCTCAATCCAATAGAAAATCTGTGGTCAGACTTAAAGATTGCTGTTCACAAGCGCAAACCATCCAACCTGAAGGAGCTGGAGCAGTTTTGGAAGGTAGAATGGGCAAAAATCCCAGTGGTAAGATGTGGCAAGCTCATAGAGACTTGTCCAAAGCGACTTGGAGCTGTGATAGCTGCAAAAGGTGGCTCTACAAAGTATTGACTTTAGGGGGGTGAATAGTTATGCACATTGACTTTTTCTGTTATTTTGTCCTATTTGTTGTTTGCTTCACAATAAAAAAAAAAAAACATCTCCAAAGTTGTGGGCATGTTCTGTAAATTAAATGATGGAAATCCTCAAACAATCCATGTTAATTCCAGGTTGTGAGGCAACAAATTATTTAAGCATTTCTCTAGAATTTCCAAACTCATTATTTACTCCTGGAGTAGAAATCTAATAACGTTATTATTTCTGGTATTAAGGTTTGAACATGCACTACAGACACAGATTTAGCCGTTGTGATATATAAGTTAAAACCCCTATAAGTTAAAAGTGGAGTTCCAGTGGGGAAAAAAAAAAAATTAGGTCAGCAGCTACAAATACTGCAGCTGCTGACTTTTAATATAAGGACACTCACCTGTCCAGGGGGCCATCATTGTTGGCACCCCAAGCCGATCTGTCCATCGGCTTCAGGTGCAAACACTGGCATTGCAAGTAAGGGAAACTGGTAGTGAAGCCTTCAGCCTTCTAAGCCGGTTTCCTACTGTGCATGTGCGAGTCGCGCTGAGCTTTCTGACTGGTCCCGTTGTCTTCTGGGACACACACACGGAAGGCAACGGGGGAAAGGAAGAGGGCGCAATAAAACCAGGGAAGTGACGTACTTCACTGAGCTGACATGGGACGGAAGTCCTGAAGAAAACATACCAAAAAGGTATGAAAAAAAAAAAAAAAATCTAAAAACGCTGGGTGGGGGTGGGGGTAGTGTTCTTTTGTTTCAAACAGAGTTCAATTTTTGCCTGGAACTCGGCTTTAAATAATAACATGTTATTAGATTTTTTACTTCAGGAGAATATAATGAGTTTGGAAATTCTAGAGAAATGCCTAAATAGTTACAATTTAATTAAACTCATTTAATTTTAGTCGACTAAAATGTACTGATTTCGATTTTTTTTAGTCATAGTCTTTTGATTAAAATGCCATTTTAGTTTTAGTTGTATTTTGGTCATCTGAATTTTTTTAGTCATATTGTAGTCGACTAAAATACTAGTGGAGGAAGGGTAGCTGCTTCTGTTGTGTATGGACTGAATGTTTGTAAACACCAGTAGTGTTTACACTTGTGATAGCTGTGATTGGTTCTGATCTGATGATCCTCCTGTGCGCTGTATACAAACATTCAGTATATCAACAATGGAGGAAGGGTAGCGCCTTCTGTTGTGAATTGGCTGAATTATTGTGTTTACATTTACATAGTTACATAGTAGGTGAGGTCGAAAAAAGACACAAGTCCATCAAGTCCAACCTATGTGTGTGATTATATGTCAGTTTTGCATTATATATCCCTGTATGTTGCGGTCATTCAGGTGCTTATCTAATAGTTTCTTGAAGCTATCGATGCTCCCCGCTGAGACCACCGCCAGTGGAAGGGAATTCCACATCCTTGCTGCTCTTACAGTAAAGAACCCTCTATGTAGTTTAAGGTTAAACCTCTTTTCTTCTAATTTTAATGTGTGGCCACTCTCTTCTGCTAAAAAGTTTTATTTCTATTGTGGAGTCACCAGTATGGTATTTGTATATTGAAATCATATCCCCTCTCAAGCGTCTCTTCTCCAGAGAGAATAAGTTCAGTGCTCGCAACCTTTCCTCATAACTAAGAACCCTTTATTAGGTTTGTTGCCTTTCTTTTGTACTCGCTCCATTTTCAGTGCATCCTTCCTGAGGACTGGTGCCCAGAGCTTGACAGCATATTCCAGGTGCGGCCGGACCAGAGTCTCGTAGAGCGGGAGAATTATCATTTTATCTCTGGAGTTGATCCCCTTTTTAATGCATGCCAATATTTTGTTTGCTTTGTTAGCAGCAGCTTGGCATTGCATGCATTGCTAAGCCTATCATCTACTAGGACCCCCAGGTCCTTTTCCATCCTAGATTCCCCCAGAGGTTCTCCCCCCTGTGTATAGATTGCATTCATATTTTTGCCACCCAAATGCATTATTTTACATTTTTCTACATTGAACCTCAGTTGCCATGTAGTTGCCCACCCCATTCATTTGTTCAGATCTTTTTGCAAGGTTTCTGCGGAGAAGTTATTGCCCTGTGATTGGTTCACAGTGATCACAAGGTACAGAGCCACTCTGATGTACATCAGTAATGTCCAATGACAGATAAGATCACAGGTGCACTGGCCGTCCGAATTTTTTCTCAAGCGTCATTTATAAATGGCACTCCAGAAATTCCCGTCTATCTCCCCACTGTTTTCTTACAATACGGAGGGACAGAGATGGTTAAAGAGAAACTGTCAGGATAGAAGCATGCCCTGGCCTGTTCTTATCCTGCTTCCATCTGTAAATAGTGAGGGTGGACCGCACCTACAGCAAAGTCATATAGGCTCATAGGGAGGCCTTAGTACTCAGAAATCTACCTGTTCGTGGATCTGACACCAATACTTACAGGGACCTGAAGCTGCAAAATGTTTTTTTTATTCATTTAGGTTAGAGAACAGCGAGGGTGCTGTGAAAGGGTGATGTTTATTTAAGACTTTAGGTCCATTCCTGCCTGGCATACTGTGGAAAGATTGCTAAGTCTGGAAGCAATGCACCAAATAAAACTCAGATAAACAGTAAATTGGCTGGACGTTTTGCACAGATCTAATGTCTCCTTCACAGCATTAGCACTAAACTGAATGATTTCACTTTGGGTTTTCTTTATTAAGGACTAAAAAAAAAAAAAAAATATGCTATTGCTGATTCCTCTCTGTAAATGTTAGGTTGTCACCGACCCAGAACAAGCATGCAGATTTTACAGGTCAGAGTAGTGCCTAATCTGCATAGTTGAACCCCGTCAGTCACTGTAAAGTGAACCTTTCCATTTCTCGAACATAATGATACCTTTATATAACCTCTCCATTAGCTGTTTCAAATACTATTTCACTTTCTAAAATGTGCATCCTAAAATTGGCCATAGACGGATCATATTTTATCCTGTTCAGTAACAGCCGCCTCAGTATATTCTGACAGCTCAGGGTCCCGGTGATGTCCCAGCGAAAGGGATTCCTCCATCCACCTTGCTTGTGTGGATAGAGGAATCTGTTAAAAAAAAACTGCACTTCAATGGCCAGCCTAAAGCCCCATACACGCTATTAGATTTTCTGAAGATTTTTGTCTTCAGATTTACCAAAACCATGTAGTGCGAGGGCCTTGCCTGATTGCATACAAATTGAAACTCTTAAGGTTTGACCTCATATTACATGGTTTTGGTAAATCTAAAGACAAAAATCTGCAGAAAATCTAATAGTGTGTATGGGGTCTTAGTCAAGAGCTCAGCCCTGATTTCTAATCATGCCTGTTTGGCTGCTAACTAGGGTTGCCACCTTTTCATCAAGCCAAACCCGAACACTTTACCAGCGCAGGACAATTTAATTTTTTTTTTGCAGTATACTCTTTAGGATTGCAAAAGACCTGGGACAACGTTGAGTTGGATTGTGGCGCATGTAGCGTCCCGTGACGGACAGTGGGTGTGGCCAAATTGTGTTAATAATGGGAGAAGCTTAAGGAGCGTAGTTAAATCAAGCAAGATTAGTTTGACCCCCAGTGAACCCCCCTCCAGGTCAGTCTGTACTCCAGTATAATCCCCCCCAGGTCAGTCTGTCCTCCAGTATAATCCCTTCCTGGTCAGTCTGTTCCCCAGGACATCCCCCCAGTTCAGACTGTCCCCCAGTATAATCCCCCCCAGGTCAGTCTGTCCCCCAGTATAATCACCCCCAGGTCAGTCTGTCCCCCAGTATAATCACCCCCCAGGTCAGTCTGTCCTCCAGTATAATCACCCCCAGGTCAGTCTGTCCCCCAGTATAATCACCCCCAGGTCAGTCTGTCCCCCAGTATAATCCTCCCCAGGTCAGTCTGTCCCCCAGTATAATCCCCCCCAGGTCAGTCTGTCCCCCAGTATAATCACCCCCAGGTCAGTCTGTCCCCCAGTATAATCCCCCCAGGTCAGTCTGTCCCCCAGTATAATCCCCCCCAGGTCAGTCTGTCCCCCAGTATAATAACCCCCAGGTCAGTCTGTCCCCCAGTATAATCCCCCCCAGGTCAGTCTGTCCTCCAGTATAATCCCTTCCTGGTCAGTCTGTTCCCCAGGACATCCCCCCAGTTCAGACTGTCCCCCAGTATAATCCCCCCCAGGTCAGTCTGTCCCCCAGTATAATCCCCCCCCAGGTCAGTCTGTCCCCCAGTATAATCACCCCCAGGTCAGTCTGTCCCCCAGTATAATCACCCCTAGGTCAGTCTGTCCCCCAGTATAATCCCCCCCAGGTCAGTCTGTCCCCCAGTATAATCACCCCCAGGTCAGTCTGTCCCCCAGTATAATCACCCCCAGGTCAGTCTGTCCCCCAGTATAATCCCCCCCAGGTCAGTCTGTCCCTCAGTATAATCCCCCCCAGGTCAGTCTGTCCCCCAGTATAATCCCCCCCAGGTCAGTCTGTCCCCCAGTATCATCCACCTACATCAGTCTGTCCCCCAGTATCATCCCCCCATGTTAGTCTGTAGCCCAGTTAAAGTGTCCTCCCTACCAATGTAATTAAAAGCACTGGAAGACGAAGGGAGAGGAGAGCAGGATAGGAGGACTGGTGCTGCAGGGCTGCCACTAATGTGTCTGGGTTTCAGGTGGACTGAAACCCAGACACAGGATTTAAAATCCGGACTGTCTGGGTGAATCCCGGACAGGTGGCACCCCTACTGCTAACATATATAGAGCGTGACACATGACTGTCACAGGAAGAACAGAAGTGTCATTGATGTAAGGCTTGTGATTTACAGCCCGATTTCATCTTTTGTATGGTGACGGAGATGTAAGATTGTTCAATTGTTCCTTTTTGCCTGCAGTTTCTGTAGACATTTGAAAAGGGAGTTGCTTTAGGGTATTGCAGATGGATCTGTGCTGGATCAGCACAATAGGAAAAGTGTATTTTCACAACAAGAAATTAGACTAACTACCTCCACATTAGAAGCTTTGGAAGATACCTAAACCCATGGGTGCTCCACCTGTGGACCTTCAGCTGTTGCAGAACTACAACTCCCATGAGGCATTGCAAGGCTGACTGTTACAAGCATGACTCTCAAAGGCAGAAGCATGATGGGACTTGTAGTTCCGCAACAGCTGGAGGGCCAGAGGTTAAGCACCCATTTACAGAAATATAGTGTATTGCAGTCTACTAGTCCTCACATGCAGTGACTGCATTAGTTTTCATTTTTCAAAAACATTTTTAGCAAGTACAGAAATTCCCTCTTGATCCTGCCAGAAATGCAGTGTCCTTGTCACTTCCTGTGAAATGAACTGAAAGCACACACAATGTTTCCTGCTTCTGTAAACTAATCCAGGAATACCCAAACTTTATTCTTGTAATATTTGGGTAGATTAGGAAATGGTTAAAACCCTGTGTTTTTGTCAGCTGTGTCCCTTAAGGCCCTATTCACATCTGAGCGTTTTGTAACTTGAAGCCTGAAGCTACAAAACACTGGAGGGGAAAAAAAATCATTTATTCTCTATGGAGATGGTTCACATCTCCACTACAAAACGCCTGAAGCCAGAAGCTAAAAAACGCCTGAAGCTCAAACAAGTTCTGGAACCTTTTTTTTAAGGCAAATTAGGGGCGTTTTTCTGCTTTTTACATTGGTGACCTTTTGCCCTGCACAAAATCGTGGGAAATCGCGGTAAAAAAAACGCTGCAAAATCGCGGTAAAAACCGTCGCAAAATTGCGGTAAAATCCCGCAAATTTCTGCCTAAAAATGCTACGCTCAGGTGTGAAAGGGGTATTAGGGAGATTTGCCCTCAGTTTGTATCCCATTGAAACAACAGGAAGCAAGAGGAAATCATTGCAAAGTGAGGAATATCCTCTCTTAGATAAGTGTGACTGGAAAAATTGTTCCCTTTGGATCACATCCTCTATTTCAGTTCTGGTAACAACTCAAAATTTCGATTTTTTTTTTTTTCTCGTGTTTTGTTTTGGTTACAATGCTTACTTAACCACCTGCCGATCCGCTCACAGTAAATACATGTGCCCATCGGCCTTCTTCCAGGCATGCGCGCGCCCCTTGCTGACCCTTGCTGTGATTGGCATACAAATCAGCTGTGTCCAATCACACACAGAGTTCTGTGTTTACAAACACACAAACTCCGTGTATTGTGAACAGCGATCTGGCTGTTTTTTCTCCCTGAAAAGCAGGGAGAAAAAAACATCCAGACAGTGAAGTAAAAGCAGCACACATTATACATTGTTAGGCACATAGTTAAAGCGTTTGTTAAGCTTTTTTTTTTTTAAAACCTCCAGCCGCTCTATTAGAGGCTGGCATACAGCACTGAAAACGAGCAGTGTAAATAGCTATTTAGAGCTGTCTTCAGGCCGGTCACGTGACTCGCGGTCGCTTTTTAACTCCGATACACGGCTACTGCAGGAGGGACCGTGATCTCCCTCTGATGTCAGCCGGGGAGATCACGTGGCTGCTCGGCTCCTCCTGCAGTAGCTGTAAAGCAGCCGCAAGTCACGTGACCGGCCTGAAGACAGCTCTAAATAGCTATTTACACTGCTCGGAGGAGGGGCGGGGCGGAGACAGGGAGGAAGGAGGGGGGTGAGGGGAGAGAGAGGAGAGCAGAGCAGGGCAGCCTATGACGGAGGGACACACTTTGACCACGGTGATCAGGGCGGAGCAGCCCTGCTTATCGTGGTCAGTTTAGAGAGGGGCATACAGGAAGTGACAGGTTCAGCCAGGTTTTTTTTACAGTTTAGAGGGGGGTAGATTACACAGCACAAGCACTGTGCTGTGTAATCTGCGTTAAAGGACCAGGATCTGTCATTTTTTTGGGGGGTTAACAAACACTTTAACCCCATGATTACCCCTAGATGTTAACCCCTTCCCAACCAGTGTCATTAGTACAGTGACAGTGTACAGTATTATCACTGATCACTGTATTAGTGTCACTAGTGATGTCAGTAGCAGTTAGTCAGTTACGCCCCGGCATCAGTGTCAGTCAGTTAGTGTCCCTGCCAGATAGTGTCTGTTAGCTCCAGATTGCTCGCCACACTATCACAGTCACACTATAGCGTAAATTCCAGTATATATACCATAGTTTGTAGACGCTATAACTTTCACACAAACCAATCAATATACACTTATTGGGATCTGTTTTTACCAAAGGCATGTAGCAGAATACATTTTGGCCTAAATGTATGAAGAAATTAGATCTTTTGATTTTTTTTCTTAGATATGTTTTTTAATAGAAAGTAGAAAATACTAGAGATACGTTAGAAAACATAACGAAAATGGTGGCGATTGAGAAAAAGGTGCAGATAATGGCGCCGAAAACGCACACGATTTTGCTGTGATTTTACTGTGATTATGGGGTGTTTTTCATAGGTCATAGGTCAAAATTTAACACGGGTGCCCTAATAATGCGTTCTTGCTGCATTTTCAATAAAACGTTTTTAATGGTGTGATTTTTTTTAGCTGACCAAACATGCAGCAAGCAAGATTTTTAACACCACAACGGAAGTGCAACGGACCAGTGTGAAGACATACATAGAATTTAAAGGGATGCATTTTTTTTTTTTAGCTTTTCTCGCACTAAAGGTGCTGATAATGGCCGCCAATAAATTCATATTTATTTAAATTCATGATATTAATTAAAAAGTTGAATATAATAAAATTATATATAAAAAATTTTTTTTTTTTCAAAGCTGTCATTCTCGGTTTCGGCCAAGTGCATCCTGAATTTTTGGTTTCGGCACCAAAATCTCCATTTGATGCACCACGAGAAAATACAGTGTTTTTTTTTCAAATCTTTTGGTATTTTTTCGTTTACTGTATATAATAAAAAAAAAAACAGTGGTCATCAAATACCTCTAATAGAAAGCTCTATTTTGTGTGACAAAAATTATGGGTACAGTGTTGCATGACCGTGCAATTTGCCAGTTAAAGTAGCGCAGTGTTGAATAGCAAAAAATGCCCCGGTCATTAAGGGGGTAAAACCTTCCAGAGGTCAAGCTGGACATCCACTGATTGAATTTCAGACAGTTTCTGATGAACCGGCTAAAATTTAAGCAGCAGGTGGCCCTGTTGGCTCACTACAGCCTGTCATTCCTTGATATGAGTCACACTAGTACGATGCGGGAACCAGCGCGATTCCTGTGCGGGTTCCCACATCGCATGTGACTCGCAGGCAGTTCACACTGCGGGTGTCAATGTAAAGTTAATGGCAACCCCAAATCGGTTCGCAGAACGCAGTGCGAACTGTGAAATCAGATTGCATTGGTCTGAACACCCATGTGATCCCATTCCAGTGCGGACCAAAAAAAGGGTCCTGCACCAGTTTGGTGCGAATGCGATGCGATGCGATCTCAGCCATACAAAGTATGGCTGTATTCGCATTGCATAGACATCGCATGTGATTTGCACAGCAATGCAATGTCTGGGATCGCATTAGTGTGAACCCAGCCGGAAAATCTAAGATAACTCCAAGCAGAACAGTGATTTCAGCCAATAAAATGCAGTCACTGTTTGGCAGCCCCCATTGCATTCTGACAGCCGCCATCGCTGGCTGTCTGTATACAATAATGTTAGCGGGAGATGCATTCATCCTGAGTGCCGGTTCACACTACCGCGACTTGGGATCCGACTTGTCAGACCTCAAGTCGCCCCAAGTCGCTTGACATCTGAAAGTCCATGTAAGTGAATGAGAGCCGTCTATATGTACGCTACTGAAGTCGCTCCGACTTCAGAAAAGGTC
The DNA here is from genome assembly GCF_042186555.1 of Aquarana catesbeiana. Taxonomy (NCBI): domain Eukaryota; kingdom Metazoa; phylum Chordata; class Amphibia; order Anura; family Ranidae; genus Aquarana; species Aquarana catesbeiana. The sequence continues at coordinate 36,633,572 of NC_133335.1, read as the reverse complement.
CCTGTACTACTTCAAGGCGACTTGTAGGCGACTTGTACCCATTGATTTCAATGTAAGTCGCCTACAAGTCGGATCGTGATCTATACTGAAGCGACTTCACAGGAAGAGAAGATGTTTTTTTCAAGCAAACCCCTCCCTCCCCCAGAGCGGATTGTAGTTTGATTGGCCACTGGAAAGTCGCCTGTCCTGGAGGCGACTTGAAGTCGCCTTGTAAGTCGCCCCAAGTCGCTCCAAGTCGCGCTGTGGTGTCGCCCTCAGGTCGTGTCCAGGTCGCCTCGCAAAGTCGCGGCCAGAGTCGTGTTGCCCCTGTGTGAACCGAGCCTCAGAGTATAGCGTTGATGGAAAAACCTGTAAGATTTTTTTGATTCAGCTGACGGGCTAATTAAAAAAGTGATTATTAGTGTATGGCCAGTGTAAAACAAATAGAGTGTGAATTTCACAGACACAGACTGCAATATAAACTCGATAGAGGTTCTAAGCTCTCCAAGCTCTATCCAAAAAGAAAAAAAATGTTTAGGATATGTATAAAATGTCAGTTTGGAATGCAAACATAGATTAAGTACTGCATGGGCTAGTAAAAAAATATATACAGGCGAGACAAAAATAAAAAATATATATAGACAGTGGGGAAAAATAATTATTTGACCCCCTTCAGATTTTGTAGGTTTGCCCACTTACAAAGAAATGAAGGGTCTATATTTTTTATCATGGGTGGCACAGTGGTGTAGTGGGTAGCACTCTCACCTAGCAGTAAAAAGGGTCGCTGGTTCGAATCCCAACTACCTGCCTGGAGTTTGCATGTTCTCCCTGTGTCTGCGTGGGTTTCCTCCGGTTACTCCGGTTTCCTCCCACACTCCAAAGACATGCTGGTAGGTTAATTGAATTCTGTCTAAATTGGCCCTAGTATATGAATGTGTGTTAGGGACATTAGATTGTAAGCTTCTTGAGGGTAGGGACTGATGTGAATTTACAATGTATATGTAAAGCGCTGCGTAAATTGACAGTGCTATATAAATCATAAAGCCTTAAATCATAATAATAATATGTGTATTTTAAATGACAGAGACAGAATATCAACCAAAAATCCAGAAAAAAACACATGATACAAATGTTATAAATTGAGTTGAAGTTAAGTGAGTAAAATAAGTATTTGATCCCCAAGCAAAACATGACTTAGTACTTGGTGGAGAAACCCTTCTTGGCAAGCACAGAGGTAAGACGTTTCTTGTAGTTGGTAACCAGGTTTGCACACATCTGAGGAGGGATTTTGGTCCACTCTTCTTTACAAATCTTCTCTAAATCCTTAAAGCGGAGTTCCAGTCCCCCAAACTTTTTTTTTTTTTTTAAAGACTGCTCTGTAATTGTCAAAACTTGTAAATGAACATTTCTAACATGTCATATTTATTGCACTTTTAATTTCTTGAAAAATAGTTTGTTACTCACAGATCTCGGAAGCAGGCAGGTTCCATTTTGGCTGTGGGCATCTGAAGTCCACCTGTGTTCATTTCCTGGACTTCTGTGCATGCGCAGTAATGCCTCAGCGAGACCGTCCTTCTTACTGACCGGTTGCTATAGCAATGTCGGCGTCGGCCTGTTGTAGTGGGTGCTGTCAAGCTCCCTCCGCCCCCCCATCAGTGAAGTGGTGACAGGGCCAGCGGGCTGCCGCTCAGCACAACTCAGGCAGCGGCGGTGTGAGGGGGGGGGGGGGGCGAGCTGCGGGCTGTCAGAATGTTTCCTCCGCTCGCTCCCCTCCTCCCTTTCTCCTGTCATCAAAGAAGAGAGAGCGGTTCTCTCACCCATTCGCGTCATCTGCAAATAACGCAAGATTTCAACAGTAGGCGATTCGCAAGGACTCCTGGGATACCTGACGCCACTACCCCAGGAACCCTTGCAAATCGCCTACTGACATAATCGCCTAGGCGAATAGGGGCGGAAGTCAAGAAGAAATTAAATAAAAAAGGTATTTCTAAGCAGTAAAAATGTATTAAAAATGCCAAATTGAAAAGGATGAGCTAAGGAGATGGAATATAGAGAAAGTTCAACTCCGCTTTAAGGTTTCTTGGCTGTCACCTTGGCTTGGCAACTCGAAGTTTCAGCTCCCTCCATACATTTTCTATAGGTTTAAGGTCTGGAGACTGGCTAGGCCACTCCATGACCTTAATGTGCTTCTTCTTGAGCCACTCCTTTGTTGCCTTGGCGGTATGTTTTGGGTCATTGTCATGCTGAAAGACCCATCCACGACCCATCTTCAGTGTTCTGGCTAAGGGAGGAACGTTCTCATCCAAGATTGGCCCCTCAATGCGGCAAAGTCTGTCTGTACCTTTAGCAGAGAAACAGCCCCAAAGCATCATGTTTCCATCTCCATGCTTGACTGTAGATATGGTGTTTTTAGGGTCATAGTCAGCATTTTTCTTCCTCCAAACATGGCGAGTCCCCCTCCTCAAAAAGGCACATGTACAGTCATGAAAATGAACAACTAAATTATTCAGAGAAGGATTGGGAGAAAATGCTGTGGTCAGATGAGACCAAAATGTAGCTCTTTGGCATTAAATCGACTCGCCGTGTTCGGAGGAAGAAGAATACTAACTATGACCCTAAGAACACCATCCTTACAGTCAAGCACGGAGGTGGAAACATGATGATTTCTCTGCTAAAGGTACAGGCTGACTTTGCTGCATTAAGGGGCCAATGGGCGAGGCCATGTATTGTAAAATCTTGCATGATAACCTTCCTCCCTTAGCCAGAACACTGAAGATGGGTCATGGATGGGTCTTCCAGCATGACAATGACCCAAACATACCGCCAAGGCAACAAAGGAGTGGCTCAAGAAAAAACACATTAAGGCCATGGAGTGACCTAGCCAGTCTCCAGACCTTAATCCTATAGAAAATTTATGGAGGGAGCTGAAACTTTGAGTGGCCAAGAGACAGCCAAAAAACCTTAAGGATTTAGAGAGGATCTGTAAAGAAGAGTGGACCAAAATGTGTGCAAACCTGGTCACCAACTACAAGAAACGTCTTACCTCTGTGATTGCCAACAAGGGTTTTTCCACCAAGTACTAAGTCATGTTTTGCTTGGGGATCAAATACCGTATTTATCGGCGTATAACACGCACCCCAAGTTTAGGAGGGAATTTTAAGTAAAAAACTTACATTTAAATGCCCATCAATGCAGCCTTGCACAGCGTCCATCTGCATGCTTGTCCAGTGTCATTTGCAGCCTTGGTGTCATTTGCAGCCTTATCAGTATCCATTTGCAGCCTTGCAGCTTTGTCAGTGCCCATCTGCAGCTTTGTCTGTGTCCATTTGCAGCCTTGCCCAGGCTGCAGTTAAACTGCAGTGACTTGTCAGTGTCACTGCAGTTTGAAAATGGCGCCGCCGGCGCTGAAATACATAGCCGTGACTTGCGGAGGCTCTCGGCCACTTTCGGCTCCACTCGTAGTCCCGCCCGGGATTGGTGTGACTGTGAGTGGAGCGAGCGCCGCCCATATACAGATAGCCGAGTGTACTCGGCTAGGTTCGGCTAGCTCCGCTCACAGTCACGCCCAGTCCCTGTGTCCATCATAGGGCGGGACTGGGCGTGACTGTGAGTGGAGCTAGCCGAACCTAGCCGAGTACACTCGGCTATCTGTATATGGGCGGCGCTCGCTCCGCTCACAGTCACGCCCATCCCCGGCAGGACTACGAGTGGAGCTGAAAGTGGCCGAGAGCCGTAGCAAGTCACGGCTATGTATTTCGGCGCCAGCGGCACCATTTTCAAACTCGGCTATCTGTATATCGGCGGCCGGCGATCTCTCCGCTCACAGTCAGCGGGGGATCGCAGGGGATCGGCATATAACACGCACCCGCGATTTTCCCCTGATTTTAAGTGCGCCGATAAATACGGTAATTATTTTAGTCACTGACCTGCAACTCAATTTATAGCATTTGTTTTATGTGTTTTTTCTGGATTTTTGGTTGATATTCTGTCATTTAAAATGCACCTATGTTAAAAAAATATAGACCCTTCATTTCTTTGTAAGTGGGCAAACTTACAAAATCTGCACGGGATCAAATAATTGCTTTCCCCACTGTATATATATATATATATATATATATATATATATATATATATATATATATATATATATATATATACGTGTATGTGTGTTTACTGACAGAAAATAGGACTTGTGAAATGACCATGTGGAGATCATTATTTCAAAGATGATGATACAGTGAAATGTATAGAATGTTACGGCTTCAAGACTTTGTTTAAACATAAATATGATTATCCAAAATGTTGATGATAGATTTTCACAAAAAGCTTCTATTACATGTCCCAGCAGTTTAAAAGACTTTGCGGTCCAGACCACATTGGCATCAGTTCGGGTACAAAAACAGGTCACTGTTTTTTTCTGGAATAAAATATACAAAAAAAAATGTAATTATATAAAAAAAAAAGTGTTTCTTTTTTCCTCCATTAAAACACATGGAGATAGATTTTCATTAAACAGTTTAAAGCTTATTATTTTGTGTTTGATAAAGAAACATTTGTTGCTAACATAGAAAAAAGGCCTGATTCTTGAGGAATCTGCTGGGTAGAATGTCGTATCACTAACCTTTACAGGGTATTATTCCACTGTGCAACAGACAGATCATCCACTATTCATCATTATGTGTAAAGATGTGAAAGGTCAACCAAGTAACATCAGTCTATCTATCCCATATAGGAAATATTACTTTTGTGTTTAGGGAAACCTTTCCTGGAAAATCTGAGCATTTGCACATGTGCCCTCGGGTTAAATTTGTGGCACAGTGCCAGTGTGCCCAGGTGAGTGACTCCTGTGTATAGGAGTGACGACATCTCGTGCCAGCGAATCTGGACGGATGAAGACCAGCATCTGGAAGAAACCAAGGAGAAGATGCCGGAACTGGCAAGGGACATGGTGGGCATCAAACTGTTGAAACAGAGCTAAGTATTTTTGACTTCAGTCCTGCTTTAACCACTTTTACCCCCTTGCCCAGGCCATATTTTGCTGTTCAGCACTGCGCTACTTTAAATGACAGTTGTGCGGTCATGCAACGCTGTACCCAAAGTTTGTATCATTTTTTTTTTTCACACAAATAGAACTTTCTTTTGGTGGTATTTGATCACCGCTGGGTTTTTTCTTTTTTATTATATAAACAAAAAAAAAAAAAAACAACAATATTCTTTACTTTCTGCTCTAAAACACATCCAATAAAAAAATGTAAATTTAAAATAAAATTGTAAAAAACAAATTTCTTCATAAATTTAGGCCAATATGTATTCTTCTACATATCCTTGGTAAAAAAAATCCCAATAAGTGTATATTAATTGGTCTGCGTGAAAGTTATAGCAGTTACAAACTGTAGGATATATTCTGTAATTTTTATTTATTTAGTTATTTATTTATTTTTATACTAGTAATGGCGGCAATCATCGACTTATAGTGGGACAGTGCGGCGGCCAATATAACACTAACTGACACTTTGTGGGAACTGACTAACTGCCACTCCAGTGACACTAATACAGTGATCAGTGCTAATAATATACACTGTCACTGTACTAATGACACTGGCTGGGAAGAGGTTAACATCCAGGAGCAATCAAGGAGTTAATGGTGTGTCTAACAATGTATTAATGTGTGTACTGCGTGCTGCTTTTTACTACACATCGATTTGTTTATTTTCTTTGCTCTTCAGAGAAAGGAACCAAAGAGGTCGTTCCCTGTGTATAAAGCCCTGTGTTGTTAATCAACACAGTGCTCTATGCTGTGATTGGACACAGCTGATCAGCAGGTCCCGGCCATGGATCATTGGCTGGGATCTGTTGACGAACTCTCACTGGGATTGGGAGTCACAGGGGAGCAGGCGGGCAGCTGTATGCACCCGGAAATGGGCGCAATCGGCTAAAGGGATATACACTAAGAGCCCCTTTTTTCCAACATGTCAGCAGAGGAGGTCTACATTTATATTAGATGCTTAGGAATCGATTTAATAAAGGTAATAGGCTGTTGAACTTTGAAGTAGGGGATGCAAAATCATAAAAATAAACTAATCTGCGCTGTGCTGAAAATAATATTTCCTGTCCGACTCCATGGCAGCATACCTATGGGTTAACCCCGCCTCCACTCCTCCGCTATAGGACCCCACTCCCAAAAATCTTTGCTCTGAGCCAGAAGCCGCGTTCCTTTTTTTGTCTTCCTCCTAAGGACCGGTTTGGTGTGCAACTACCTGAAGTTTTTCCTCTCCGTGATCAAGATCGGCCAACGGCGAACACTGAGAAGACAGGTGTCGATACTCTGATAAGCCTTGGCTATTAACAGGGTATGGAATGGGCAAACGGAAGAGGTGTTAGAATAGCTGAAGCCTGGCCATTTGCGAGCAGGCGGAGCAATGGCTAGATAGCCCAGCTATTAGCGTGTGGCCCTATCTGCCCCAAGTACGCTGTGATCAGCCTACCTGGTCCAGTTTGATCGTCAAAGCAGGATTGAATTGCAGATCTGTGTTCATGCCGTGTTATATTACATATTCCATGGCAGAGGAACATGCCTCAGCTTGGATGATTGTGGCATGGATTGCCTAGGCCATCCCACAGGCTCACAGATCCAAGGGCTTTGCTCCTTTTGAGGTAATGTCTGCTCATTCGACCAAGAGTGGGTCTACATCTTGGGCAGCTTCGCAGTTCCCAAAGTAGTCTGTAGGGTGGCCTGGTGGTCCTCAATCAATACGTTTATGGCTCATTATTGTGTAGAGTCTGCTTCCTTATCCTCTGTTTATTTTTTCTTGCAGATCCTGTCTGTTGATGGTACAAATTAAAGCCTCTTGGGTCAGCATTGCCCGCTCATTGGTTGTATGGTAAGTTAGTTCCCATACGTATGCTGCCATGGAGTCGGTCAGGAAAATGGAAAATTTTCTATCAAATACTTACCATAATTTTCTTTTCCTGATGGACTCCATGGCAGCAGGAGCCAGTGTCTTGAGGAAGCAAGTTACGGAACGCGGCCCCAGTGTGCACCTTTGATGTGTTTCTGATTAAATATGCTAGGCTTTAGTACTACTTTAAGTATCTTCCACTTTCTATCACATTTATTTTACTATTGCTTATTGTCTGTTTTGTAGAAGAAAAAAAAATTTCTGTAAAAAATTCTTGCACCCTTTTTTCTCTTCTTTTTATTAAAATGATATTTAAAAATTGATAAGCTGAATCTCCGAATGCTCTAATAAGAAATGCAAGTCTTTACTTCTATAGGAAGCTACATTATTGTAAACTCTGTTACATTGCTGTCTGGGAGTGTCAATAATAAAGGTGTTTTCTTTTAAAGTATAAGTAAAGGCAAAACTTTTTTTCAGTTTTGAATAGAGTGTAGAGGGATTAGAGCCCCTGCCAGTTTTTATTGCTGTCTGTGCTCCTGTTAAGGAGATTCCCCCTCTCTTTTTGTCCTGTTTGCCATTATCATTAAAAGGGAAAGTAAAAGAAAATCCCAAATTTTGGGTTGTCCTCAGAAAAGTAACAGAGGGGAAATCTTCCAATGAGGACTTGGGGGTTCCCAAGGAATCCCTATAATTTGCAGGGATTTCCCCTCACTTCTTGATTGGCTATGGGACAGGAAGTGAAGGGAAATCTCTGCAAAGGAACACAGATGGCGGAAAAAACTGACAAGGTTTATAACCCTCCCTTACTATAGCCAAAAAAATAAAAATAAATGTTTTGCCTATAGTTCTACTTTAAGGTCAGAATTGCAACCATAGATGCCATAACCTGTGTTTCTGTTAAAACATGTGCTGCTAGCTTCTGTGTTTGTATATGAAGAGATTAACTGCTCAGTTAATGTGCCCCAGTGACTCTGCCTGCTGGTGCTCAGATTGTGTAATACCAAAAAAATCTTAATCTGAGTGTGTAATATGTCACATTCAGGTCACAGACAGTGGTGGGATCTGAGAATGTATTCATCAAAGTCACCAGAACAAGTGGTGAAGAGAGACCTTTCAGCCTGGGATCACACTTGTGCAGTGCTGGACACTGCATGTGATTCAGACAGGAATCACACTGCATTTCTATTAATTTTCCATTCATTTTGTATGGGCTCAATTTGCACCACACTGCACAAAAAAAGGTGCACACCGGAATCGGATCGCATGGATGTGAATACCCATGCAATCCGATTCTTGCAATCGCACTACATTTTGCAACCTGTTTTGGGGAGTGTCATTAATTTAATACTGATAATGGTGACAGATCGCATGAACAGAGTGTGATTTCAGTGCGGTGTGGAAAACGTTCAGGATTCTCTGCGTTTCCTGCACCACATCTATAGTCAGGTCCATAAATATTGGGACATCGACACAATTCTAATCTTTTTGGCTCTATACACCACCACAATGGATTTGAAATGAAAGATGTGCTTTAACTGCAGACTTTCAGCTTTAATTTGAGGGTTTTACATCCAAATCAGGTGAACGGTGTAGGAATTACAACAGTTTGTATATGTGCCTCCCACTTTTTAAGGGACCAAAAGTAATGGGACAATTGGCTGCTCAGCTGTTCCATGGCCAGGTGTGTGTTATTCCCTCATTATCACATTTACAAGGAGCAGATAAAAGGTCCAGAGTTCATTTCAAGTTTGCTATTCGCACTTAGAATCTGTTGCTGTCAACTCTCAATATGAGATCCAAAGAGCTGTCACTATCAGTGAAGCAAGCCATCATTAGGCTGAAAAAACAAAACAAACCCATCAGAGAGATAGCAAAAACATTAGGTGTGGCCAAATCAACTGTTTGGAACATCCTCAAAAAGAAAGAACGCACCGGTGAGCTCAGCAACACCAAAAGACCCGGAAGACCATGGAGAACAACTGTGGTGGATGACTGAAGAATTCTTTCCCTGGTGAAGAAAACACCCTTCACAACAGTTGGCCAGATCAAGAACACTCTCCAGGAGGTAGGTGTATGTGTGTCAAAGTCAACAATCAAGAGAAGACTTCACCAGAGTGAATACAGAGGGTTCACCACAAGACCTAAACCATTGGTGAGCCTCAAAAACAGGAAGGCCAGATTAGAGTTTGCCAAACAACATCTAAAAAAGCCTTCACAGTTCTAGAACAACATCCTATGGACAGATGAGACCAAGATCAACTTGTACCAGAATGATGGGAAGAGAAGAGTATGGAGAAGGAAAGGAACTGCTCATGATCCAAAGCATACCACCTCATCAGTAAAGCATGGTGGTGGTAGTGTCATGGCGTGGGCATGTATGGCTGCCAATGGAACTGGTTCTCTTGTATTTATTGATGATGTGACTGCTGACAAAAGCAGCAGGATGAATTCTGAAGTGTTTCGGGCAATATTATCTGCTCATATTCAGCAAAATGCTTCAGAACTCATTGGACGGCGCTTCACAGTGCAGATGGACAATGACCCGAAGCATACTGCAAAAGCAACCAAAGAGTTTTTTAAGGGAAAGAAGTGGAATGTTATGCAATGGCCAAGTCAATCACCTGACCTGAATCCGATTGAGCATGCATTTCACTTGCTGAAGACAAAACTGAAGGGAAAATGCCCCAAGAACAAGCAGGAACTGAAGACAGTTGCAGTAGAGGCCTGGCAGAGCATCACCAGGGATGAAACCCAGAGTCTGGTGATGTCTATGCGTTCCAGACTTCAGGCTGTAATTGACTGCAAAGGATTTGCAACCAATTATTAAAAAGTGAAAGTTTCATGGATGATTGTTAATCTGTCCCATTACTTTTGATCCCTTAAAAAGTGGGAGGCACATATACAAACTGTTGTAAATCCTACACCGTTCACCTGATTTGGATGTAAATACCCTCAAATTAAAGCTGAAAGTCTGCAGTTAAAGCATATCTTGTTCGTTTCATTTCAAATCCATTGTGGTGGTGTATAGAGCCAAAAAGATTAGAATTGTGTCGATGTCCCAATATTTATGAACCTGACTGTATGTGAACCGGGGCGTAATGAGAACACTATAACACATCTAAAAGCTAAAAAAAGTTCTATGTACTTTAACACAATCAGTGCTGCTAGATTATCTGTGAATGTTGCCATTTTGAATAATTATTATTATTATACAGGATTTGTATAGCGCCAACAATTTGTGCAGCGCTTTGCAACGTTAGGGCAAATAGTACAGTTGCAATACAATTCAATACAAGAGGAATCAGAGGGCCCTTTATCTCCAGGATTTTGGCACAAGTCACTGAAAGTTTAATTATAGTGAAAAGAACACATCTGTATTGTCCTCAGTACCCAGTCAGATTACATCTGATGTTTCTGCTTCAGGTTGCATAATAACATCAGATATATAATTAGGGTTTTTGGATTAAAAAAAAATGTTCTTGCCAAATGTTTTGCAATGTGACATAGAATAAAACCATGAATTTTTACTAGCTCCCTCTATATTGCTGAGAGCCGTGTTGCCTCCTGCATACAGTTCAGATAAAAGATGAAAAATATTGGCACCCCTGCATTTCTGTCAGATAATGCACCACTTCGCCCAGAAAACTGTTGCAATTACAAATATTTAGGCATTCCCATGTGTATTTCTTTTGTTTGTATTGGTATGACACAAAAAAAGTGAAGAACCAAAAATTCAAATCTGATATATTCCACGCAAAACTCCAAAAATTGATTTGACACAATTATTGGCACCTTCTCAAAATTGCATTCCAAGTTTGCGATGCTCCTGTAATTTGTAATTAAGCTCACCTCTATCAATTAACAGGTTCTGACAATATAGAAATCACATCGGCAACCAGTTAAAATGCTGGAAAAATTGACTCAACCTTTCTGTTGTGTGTCTCTGTGTGCATGGAGAAGAGAAAGAGCAGCAAAGAATTGTCTAATTTGAGAACAAAAATTGTGGAAAAGCATGGACAATCTCAAGGTTACAAGTCCATCTCCAGAGATCTTACTGTTCCTATGTGGTGCATTATCTGACAGAAATGCAGGGGTGCCAATATTTTTGGCCATGACTGTACAGCCTGAAGTTTTCTCCCCCTCCTAATAAAATGTGATCAATGAATTCTCCTTAGTGATAGTAATGAGCAGGGATGTGCAGATCTCTGATAAAAATGTGAGGGACATTGCCTGTTTACCAGAATACCTTTTGCATGTTCTGGGAATTCTGTAATGCTGATAGATGTTCGCCCATTAAGGGCTGGTTTACACCAAATTCCATTCAAATGAATGGGCGGCAAAACAGAACTGCACGGGAACACGGCACAAACACACAGGAACGCCCACCTTAAAGGTGCTTTCACACTGATACAGTGTGGTTTTCCCACAGCGCGAGTGCAGCGCAGTGTACCTGCGGATTTGGTGTTGGTTACATGCACTTTGCCATAGACTTCTATTACATTGGATAGTTTCGATGCATTTTTTCATAGCGCACCATAATTAGTGGTGCACTGAAATGAAAATTCTTGTGCCGAAACCGAAAACTCAGGATACATTTGGTCGAAACTGAAATTGACGGTTTAAAGAAAATTATATATATTTTTATGAATGATTATATTATATTATATTGACTTTTTAATTAATATCATGACTTTAAATAAATATGAATTTATTGTCGGACATTATCAGCACCTTTTTGAAGCATTGTTAAAAATCCCGCTTGCTGCAATTTTGGTGCATATATGGTCAGTTAAAAAAAAAACGCACCAAAAATACACCTCCCCATTGAAATGCATTAAAAATGCAGCAAGAACACATCAAAAATGCGTTTTTGATGCATTTTTTAAATCACATGTCCAACGGAAAAAACACCATAAGCACGGTAAAATCACAGCAAAATCGTGGGTAATTTTGGCAGCCATTATTGGCACTTTTTTTTTTCTTTTGGCACGATGCTGAAAACCCTATTTTGGACCGATAATTTTTGCCGGCCGAAATTTCGCTGCATCACTAACCATAAGGCTCTATTCGCACTAATGCGTTTTTGGTTGCATTTTGCATTTTGCAGAAATGCATGGGAATTTTTTAACATGGGTTCCTATGGAACATGTTCACATCAATGCATTTTTGTGCCTCTGCGTTTTTGGAAAGGGTCGGGGACTTTTTTTCATGCAAAATGCAGCGTTTTGCATGTAATAGAATTCAATGGACCCGCATCCAAAACGCAAGTACCGCATTTTTACCGCGTTTTTGCCGCATTTTGCGTTTTTTTCTTTCTTTTTTTTTTTTACGCTGTATACAGTATAAAAAAAACACTGTAAAAAAAAAGCGCAAAACGCGGAAAAAACGCCACAAAAACGCATGTTCAAAAACGTGGCAAGCATCGCAAAAAGCACTGCAGAAACGCTCAAAAGCAACATGCATAGATGTGAATCGAGCCTTAGGCTCGATTCACATCTATGCATTTTTTGATGCATTTTGCATTTTGCAGAAATGCATGGGAATTTTTTAACATGGGTTCCTATGGAACATGTTCACATCAATGCATTTTTGTGCCTCTGCGTTTTTGGAAAGGGTGAGGGACTTTTTTTCATGCAAAATGCAGCGTTTTGCATGTAATAGAATTCAATGGACCCACATCCAAAATGCAAGTACCACGTTTTTTGCACGTTTTTGCCGTGATTTGCGTTTTGCGTTTTTTTTTATTTCTTTTTTTTTTTACACTGTATATAGCTGGTTGCTAATCAACCACAGTGTTAAAAAAAAAACACTGTAAAAAAAAAAAAACGCAAAACGCGGCAAAAACGCATGTTCAAAAACGTGGCAAGCACCGCAAAAAGCACTGCAGAGACGCTCAAAAGCAACATGCATAGATCCAGCTGCTGGATTCATATCTATGCATGTTGCTTTTGAGCGTCTCTGCAGTGCTTTTTGCGGTGCTTGCCACGTTTTTGAACATGTGTTTTTGCCGCGTTTTTGCGTTTTTTTTTACAGTGTTTTTTTTTATACTGTATACAGTGTAAAAAAAAAGAAAGAAAAAAAAACGCAAAACGCGGCAAAAATGCGGTAAAAACGCGGTACTTGCGTTTTGGATGCGGGTCCATTGAATTCTATTACATGCAAAACACTGCATTTTGCATGAAAAAAAGTCCCAGGTCCTTTCCAAAAACGCAGAGGCACAAAAATGCATTGATGTGAACATGTTCCATAGGAACCCATGTTAAAAAATTCCCATGCATTTCTGCAAAATGTAAAATGCATCAAAAAACGCATTAGTGCGAATAGAGCCTTAGGCTGGATTCACACCTATGCATTTTGAGTGCTTTTTGCATTTTACAGATTTACACTACAGAACGTGTTCCATAGGAAACTATATTAAATCAACTGTAGTGCAAATCTGCAATATGCAAAAAGCACCAAAAATGCATAGGTGTGAATCGAGCCTTAAGCTGAAAACACACTCCAATTTGTACAACCATCCAAATTTGGTTTGCATAACACAACAAAAAAAAACAAAAACTTATAAGCAAAAGATATTGTAAACTGTGGGGCCAGCTTTAAAACTCGTTTGGGTCAAACAAATTGCATGCAGGAATTTTGGTGCGCAAAAAATGTGAAACATAATAGAACTCTATAGTAAAGTTGAGCTAACCCACACCAAAGTTGCGAGTACACTTTGCTACACTCGAGGTGCAGTTACATTGCGCTGCATCAGTGTGAAAGGTCCCTGAAGCTCAGAGCTCCAAAATCCTATGCTTCAAAACTAAACTGAACTAAGCTAATATTGTCTAAACATAAGAGCCCTTGCACACTGGGGCGGGGGCGGCGTCGGCGGTAAAACGCCGCTATTATTAGCGGCGTTTTACCGTCGGTATGCGGCCGATAGCGGGGCGGTTTTACCCCCCGCTAGCGGCCGAGAAAGGGTTAAATACCACCGCAAAGCGCCTCTGCAGAGGCGCATTGCTGGCGGTATAGCCGCGCCGTCCCATTGATTTCAATGGGCAGGAGCGGTAAAGGAGCGGTATACACACCGCTCCTTCACCGCTCCGAAGATGCTGCTGGCAGGACTTTTTTTACCGTCCTGCCAGCGCATCGCTCCAGTGTGCAAGCCCTCGGGGCTTGCACACTGGGATGACAGCAGCAGCACTTTCGGGGCGGTTTGCAGGCGCTATTATTAGCGCAATAGCGCCTGCAAACCGCCCCAGTGTGCAAGGGCTCTAAGAGTCATGTGTATTCTTATTTGATTCTTAGTGTGTTTTGTGTACTTCTTCCAGATCTGTGCAGTAATCCAGTGCAGCCTACAGCCAGTCAACTGACAGGGGGTTTTTGCCTGCATTTTAGCAATCTAGGAAGCAAGGCAGCAGAGGACTGTGGATAGTATGCAACAAAACAAATTGATGTTGGTAGTCAACATGGTCCATGTACACTGTACTGCTAAATACCTGTAAATGTAAATGTTATACAATCATTACATGCATATAAGATACGGACAGCAAAAAAAGGCCCATTTGCCCATTTCTGTCAACAAGGTTCACACAGGTAAGCAGTAATAGTAAGTAAATAAACAGTAAGTGAATAGAAAGCAAAAATCAGAAGTGAACTGCTCAGAACTGATCAGTTTTTACATACAGTGCATCCGGAAAGTATTCACAGCGCTTCACTTTTTCCACATTTTGTTATGTTACAGCCTTAATCCAAAATGGATTAAATTCATTATTTTCCTCAAAATTCTACAAACAATACCCCATAATGATAATGTGAAAGAAGTTTGTTTGAAATCTTTGCACATTAAAAAAAAAAAAACGAAAAAATCCCATGTACATAAGTACACAGCCTTTGCCATGAGACTCAAAATTGAGCTCAGGTGCATCCTGTGTCCACTGATCATCCTTGAGATGTTTCTACAACTTGACTGGAGTCCACCTGTGGTAAATTCAGTTGATTGGACATGATTTGGAAAGGCACACACCTGTCTATATAAGGTCCCACAGTTAACAGTGCATGTCAGAGCACAAACCAAGCCATGAATTCCAAGGAATTGTCTGTAGACCTCCGAGACATGAGTGTATTGAGGCACAGATCTGGGGAAGGGTACAGAAAAATTCTACAGCATTGAAGGTCCCAATGAGCACAGTGGCCTCCTTCATCGGTAAATGGAAGAAGTTTGGAACCACCAGAACTCTTCTTAGAGCGGGCCACCCGGCCAAACTGAGCGATCAGGGGAGAAGGGTCTTAGTCGGGGAGGTGACCAAGAACCTGATGGTCACTCTGACAGAGCTCCAGCGTTTCTCTGTGAAGAGAGGAGAACCTTCCAGGAGAACAACCATCTCAATCAGGCCTGTATGGTAGAGTGGCCAGACGGAAGCCACTGCTCAGTAAAAGGCCCATGACAGCCTGCCTGAAGTTTGCCAAAAGGCAACTGAAGCACTCTCAGACCATGAGAAACAAAATTCTCTGGTCTGATGAAAAAAAGATTGACTTATTTGGCCTGAATGGCAAGCGTCATGTCTGGAGGAAACCGCTTATCATCTGGCCAATACCATCGCTACAGTGAAGCATGGTGGTGGCAGCATCATTCTGTGGGGACGTTTTTCAGTGGCAGAAACTGGGAGACTAGTAAGAATCGAGGAAAAGATGAATGCAGCAATGTACAGAGACGTTCTTGATGAAAACCTGCTTCAGAGCGCTCTGGACCTCAGACTGGGGCGAAGGTTCATCTTCCAATAGGACAACGACCCTAAGCACACAGCCAAGATAACAAAGGAGTGGCTACAGGACAACTCTGTGAATGTCCTTGAGTGGCCCAGCCAGAACCCAGACTTCAACTCAATTGAACATCTCTGGAGAATACCTTTTAAAAAAAAGAACATCTCTGGAGAGATCGGAAAATGGCTGTGCACCGACGCTCCCCATCCAACCTGATGGAGCTTGAGAGGTCCTGCAAAGAATAATGGGAGAAACTGCCCAAAAATGGGTGTGAGAAGCTTGTAGCATCATACTCAAAAAGACTTGAGGCTGTAATTGGTGCCAAAGTTGCTTCAACAAAGTATGGAGCAAAGGCTGTGAATACTTATGTAAATGGGATTTTTTTCATTGTATTTTTAATAAATTTGCAAAGATTTCAAACCAGCTTCTTTCACGTTGTCATTATGGGGTATTGCTTGTAGAATTTTGAGAATTTTTACTTTTTTGGATACTTATAATTGTTTTTTTTTTTTTCAAAAGTGTCGCTGTTTTTTTGTTTATAGTGCAAAAAATGAAAACCACAGAAGTGATCAAATACCACCAAAAGAAAGCTCTATTTGTGGAGGAAAAAAACCATAAATTTTGTTTGGGTACAGCGTCGCACGTCCGCACAATTGTCAGTTAAAGCGACAAAGTGCCATATCACAAAAAATGGCCTGGTCATTAAGGGGGTAAATCTTTCCGGTCCCTAAGTGGTTAAAGTAGGTCTTTGTGAAAAAAGAATTGGAAAATTCCCCCGGATTTTTTTTTTTAGCGGCATAATAATATATGGATCATATAGTGAAGGTATATTAAAATCATTTATTGATACAAACGGCAACATCCAGATTATTCATCAATTGTACAAAAGAATATATACTCTGGTTACGGGCATGTCTCAAAGAATATTTCATCAATATATGGCAATACAATACATTTAATACAACAAAAATTTAATTGACATCCACATGAATACCCTGACGTGTTTCGACCAATGATGTCTTCTTCAGGGGGTTTTGTATTCGTAGGTAGCATTTACATGCTGTTTAATCTTACATCTGTGTAATAAGTAGAGTGAAGATAACAAACCTCAAGAAGATACTAATATACCATGAAGAGAGCTGATGACCTCCTAGCAAAGCTTGTACAAATAAAGTAGTTAAAGACCTAATTTGCAGAGCCCCTCCCATAGCTCTCCCGCTATTCCCCCTCTTTTGGTGCCTTATGTCAGCTAAAAAGTGAAAGGTCCCTTATAAATGACTGTTGTATTACTCGTGCCAATAGCACAGTATACATTATAGTGTGGGATTTCTATGGTAATTTGTGTTTCTGCCTTTGTATATTTAACTTTTTAATCCCATTCTTAAGTGCCAGAATAGTAACACTTTATTTAGATCACAGACTATTTGTAGTTATTTACGTTACACGTAACACCGAGTCAAGCTTCTGGAATGACAGACTGAAATTGCAAAAACAATGCAAGATTAATCAAGTAAGAAATATGCCCCGTAAATCCTATCGGCGGATTCATCAATTTGTGTTTATTTCTGCTATAAACCACAAAAACACACCACGGTGCCAAAATATGAGCAAATGTTCTGAACAGCTGCTACTTTTCACTGAGAGACCTCTAATCTCCCTTAATGAATCTTCCATCTCTTCCGAGCAATTAATTATCCACAATACACAATAACAAACAGCTTTGTTACATGACCATGGATGTATTCGCCTCTTCGCTGTGGGGGCGGCCATTTTTTTTTTAACTGCATCACCAGTCACACAAATGAGGCCTATTCATTCACTGACAACGTAAAAACTTTTTATAAAGGCCGTAATAATGACTTATACCATATATTGGGATCGTTCAGCACTGTTGCTTGGTCTTTAGCTGATTTGCTTTTGCATTTCACTTGCATTAGCTATTTTGTGACCAAACCAATATTTTCATAAATGAGGTTTGTGCATTCGAGAGGAACTTGGGTCCAGGGGCAGACTGACCATTCGGGCACTCAGGCACTGCCTGAGGGCCCCATGCCACTAAGGGGCCCAATCAGGGTTGCCAGCCTCAATAAAACCAGGGACAGCATGTAAAAATCTGTGTTTTTTTAAAAATCCCAAGATTATAGCTGCCCCGCCATACCTTTTCAGTGTGTGTATGTGTATTCTCTGTGTGTATACTGTGTGTGTATATTGTGTGTCTGTGTGTGTATACTGTGTGGCCCCATTTTCTATTGCCTGGGGGCCCCATAATCTCCTATTGCCCAGGGGCCCCATAATCTCCTATTGCCCAGGGGCCCCAAAATCTTCTCTTATTGCCCGTTGGCTGCATAATCTCCTATTGCCCGGGGGCCTCATGAGTTGTCAGTCTGCCCCTGCTTGGGTCCCTACTGTTCACTGACTCATCTGCTCCATTCCTTCTGGTCCAAATTGCTTTGTTGTATGTTCAGCCTATGACCAACCAGGCAATGTTCTTTACCATAACAATATTTTTATCGATGACAGTTGAAAATTACAGGCACATGAATAAAATGACTGATCCTTTTATGAAGTTACAAATGTGTTATATCTTGCCAAATTTAATCTCCTATCACCATAGCCATAGTCTTGGAAGCTCTAACTATCAAAAGAAACATTAAGGTCCCTTTCACACGATCGGCCTGCAAAGATCCGCCTGTTTGTTTTTCAGGCGGATCTGAGCGGGCAACCCATTGACTTGTATGGGCAGGCGGATGTCAGCGGAGATGCGTCCGCTGACACCCGCCAGCCAGCCGATCCGTCAAGATCTGCTGAAAACAGGCGATACGTTCGCCATCCGTTCAGCGGATCGGATGGAATCGGATGAAAACAGAATGCATTAAGGTGAAAATGCTTCAGGCTTTACAGCCACTTTAAGAGCTCAACCACTTTCATTTTATCAACTGACCTTCAGGTGCACCTCTTTTATTTATCTTTATCATATACAGTCCCCAACACTTTTAATGGTTGTTTTATTTTCACTTTTTATTTATGTTTGGTACCCCAACATTTGTATCCTTTGTAGCCCTAAAGAAGTGTGATTTTCTTATTGGAGCCATATATTAGAAATGATTAATGACATAGCAGGCTGTATTCTGGATCGAAATCCATGGACCCTGCTATTCCACTTCACACGGAGTCTATTAGTAGCTATCAAAGTCTCCAATCCCATTTTCCCTAAATGCAGTTAAAAGTCTAATTCCTGTATATTAGAGACTGTCATCTGTGCTGACAGTTATGCCCCGTACACACGGTCGGACATTGATCGGACATTCCGACAACAAAATCCATGTATTTTTTCTGACGGATGTTGGCTCAAACTTGTCTTGCATACACACGGTCACACAAAGTTGTCAGAAAATCCGATCGTTCTGAACGCGGTGACGTAAAACACGTACATTGGGACTTTAAATGGGGCAGTAGCCAATAGCTTTCGTCTCTTAATTTATTCTGAGCATGCGTGGCACTTTGTGCGTCGGATTTGTGTACACACGATCGGAATTTAACCGATCAGATTTTGTTGTCGGAAAATTTTATAGCCTGCTCTCAAACTTTGTGTGTCGGAAATTCAGATGGAGCCCACACACGATTAGAATTTCCGACAACAAGCTCCGATCGCTCATTTTCCGTCAGACAATCCGACCGTGTGTACAAGGCATTAGAGTTAAGAGCAGATCAATACAGCATGAATACACTTATTCAGGGCTGGACTGGGACAAAAATTTTGCCCTGGACTTCATCCAGACCGGTCCACTTTAATTTTGCAAACACGCACAACTCACCTCTTTTATTATTTCACTTATTCTCCTCTGTATTTTTCTCCTCCGCTCCTTCTCACATCACTGCGTAAAGTGGGAGGACTAACATCATTATTTTTTAAATAATTTTTTACAATTGTCAATGTCAGTAGGGCAGTGGACGGTGTCAGTAGTTTTTTGTTTTTATTATTTTATATTTTATTCTTGACAATTTTGTTATTTATTACTTTTTAAAATAAATTTAAATATTTTTTTCCCACAGTGCTTCTGGGGAAGGGGGTAGGGTATAGGGCAGTGAATAGTGTCAGTAGTTTTTTATTTTTATTTATTTTTTTTTACAATTTTTTATTTGTTTTAAAAAAAATTACAATGCTTTTTTTTTGGGGGGGGGGGGGGGTTGAGGCAGTGGACAGTGTCGGTAGGGGGGGGGGGGGGAGGGGTAGTGGTGTCAGTAGTTTATTATTTTGTATATTTTTTCCAATTTTTTTTTTTTTATATATATTTTTTAAAATTTTTTAATATTAATTGCAATTATTTTTTTTTCTATCAGCCCTGTTGGTGGGCTTTGGTGAGATATCGGGGGTCTAAACAGACCCCTGACATCTACCCTTTGAGACAGAGAAAGGGACTGAGGACACAGATTCCCCAGTCTGCTGTCTAAGCATTGAAGATGAATGGACAGGAGACAACGGCTCCCATTCATTCATAAACTGATACAGAGTTTACTCTGCTCAGTTATCAAAAGACACAGGAGTGATCGCTCACTGTGTCCATTTGAGAAAAGGAAGGGGCCGGTAAATCATATATTTACCGGCCCCTTCCTCCACTCTGCATCCTGACACTTCTCCTCAGCATCCGGCAGGAGAGGAGAGGAGGGAAGCCGGATGTGGGGGATGAGGGGGGAGGAGGAGAAGGACAGGGGACCGGAGGAGCGGCCGGAGCACACAGGGGTGGAGGAGAAGGACAGGGGACCAGAGGAGCGGCCGGAGCACACGGGGCGGAGGAGAAGGACAGGGGACCGGAGGAGCAGCCGGAGCACACAGGGGTGGAGGAGAAGGACAGGGGACCGGAGGAGCGGCCGTAAGCACACGGGGCGGAGGAGAAGGACAGGGGACCGGAGGAGTGACCGGAGCACACGGGGCAGAGGAGAAGGACAGGGGACCGGAGGAGCGGCTGGAGCACACGGGGCAGAGGAGAAGGACAGGGGACCGGAGGAGCATCTGGAGCACACGGGGTGGAGGAGAAGGACAGGGGACCAGAGGAGTGGCCCGAGCACACAGGGCGGAGGAGAAGGACAGGGGACCGGAGGAGGTACCGGAGCACACGGGGGTGGAGGAGAAGGACAGGGGGCCCGGAGGAGTGGTGGAGCACACAGGGGCAGAGGAGAAGGACACGGGACCAGAGGAGCGCCTGGAGCACATGGGAGCGGAGGAGAATGGACGGGAGACAGAGGCTCCCGTTTATTCATAAACTGATACAGAGTTTACTCTGCTCAGTTATCAAAAGACACAGAAGTGATTGCTCACTGTGTCCAATTGAGAAAAGGAAGGGGCAGGTAAATTATATATTTACTGGCCCCTTTCTCCTCTCTGCATCCTGACACTTCTCCCCAGCAGCCGGCGGGAGAGGAGAAGAGGGAAGCCGGATGCGGGGGACGAGGGGGGCGGAGGAGAAGGACAGGGGACCGGAGGAGCGGCCAGAGCACGCGGGGGCAAAGAAGAAGGACAGGAGACTGGAGGAGCGACTGGAGCACACAGGGGCGGAGGAGAAGGACAGGGGACCGGAGGAGCGGCCGGAGCACACAGTGGCGGAGGATAAGGACAGGGACAGGATAGGGGACTGGGGACTGGAAGATTGACTGGAGCGCACAGGGGCGGAGGAGAAGGACAGGGGACCGGAGGAGCATCTGGAGCACACAGGGCGGAGGAGAAGGACAGGGGACCGGAGGAGTGGCCCGTGCACACAGGGCAGAGGAGAAGGACAGGGCACCGGAGGAGGTACCAGAGCACACGGGGGTGGAGGAGAAGGACAGGAGGCTGGAGGAGTGGCCGGAGCACATGGGCGTAGGAGGACAGGGGACCGGAGGAGCGGCCGGAGCACACTGGGGGCAGAGGAGGAGGACACGGAAAAGGAGGTCACAGGGAACAGCTGAGGATGTTCGGTGCGGCAGAAGCCGCGGAGCCATTACTTTGACAGGCTGAGGCTGTCACTGAAACCGGTCCACTGAGCCATCGGCCCACAGGGAAACTCCCGGTAGTCCCGATGGCCAGTACATGTCTGCACTTATTCCAAATTTTATCAGACTTGGGAAAAACCGTTTGGCATTTAACCCTTTAGAAAAGTACCTATAGTATCTTAGTATCTATGGTATCTTAGTAATTAAAGTGTAACTTTTACATTAGTTTTGGATGGAGTGGAGAGGGATTAGAACCCCTGTTAGGCTTTTATTGCTGTCTGTGTCCCCTTTAGGGAGATTCACCCTCTCTATTTGTCCTGTTTACCCTTATCATCAAACGTGAAAGTAAAAGAAAATGCCAAATTTTGGGTTGACATTAGAACGCTAATAGAGGGGAAATCTTCCAATGTGGACACTAGTTCTGGTGGCCCTGTTGACACACCTGGATTCCCTCAGTTTGAAGGGATTTCCCCTCAGAATTATTGCTCCCACTCTGACGATCGCGGCGATACCTCACATGTGTGATTTGAACATCGTTTACATTTGTGGGTGCGACTTGCGTATGTGTTTTCTTTGCTGCGCGAGCTGGTGGGGACGGGGGTGCTTTAAAAAAAATTGTAATATTTTTTCTTATTTATTTTATTTTATTTTATTTTATTTTTTTAACATTGTCCCTTTTTAAAAAAAAATCTGATCACTTTTATTGCTGTCACAGGGAATATAAACATCCCTTGTGAGAGTAATAGGTGGTGACAGGTACTCTTTATGGAGGGATCGGGGGTCTTAAAGACCCCAAATCCCTCCTTTGCACTTAAAAGTATTCAGATTGCCAAAATCTGCAATTCTAAATACTGTAATTTTATTTTTAAAATGGCGCCATTGGCAGCCGAGTAAACTGGAAGTGACATTGTGACGTCGCTTCCGGGATTTTACATCGGAGAGCCGAATTCAGCTTCATACGCGTCTCAGTCTAGGCGGCAGACGCGCTGAATGGTGGCTCAGGTCTTCCGGTGGAACGGGAGGCCCGGGAAGAGCAGCGGAAGGTGGCGGGAAGGGGGGGCGTCCCCTCCTGTTACTTTAGGATAACACTTGAGTGGCTTTTAACCGCATCGGTTGTTATCACTAAAAAGCCAACCGCTGGTTCCAGGGTGGATTTGACTTAAATCAAGTCGATTTAAATCATGATTTAAATCCCTAGTAAAAAGGCTTGATTTAAATCAACTCAATTTAATTGAAGTCATAATTTTTAAAGAGCAACTGTCATCTCTGTCCCGCAGCAGCTCCTCCTCTGACCCGCTGTTGGCTCCTCCTCTGACCCGCTGTTGACTCAGCGACAGTTCCATTCACTTTAATGGGACGGCTGGTGATGCGGCACAATAAGGGGAGGGACATGGAGGCAGCAGGTGAGGGGATGCCGCTAACAGGCACTGCCACGATGGATCTGAAATGACTCTTTAAATGTAAGGACTTATTCTTGCTGGTAGTTAGAATCTCTAATATTTGCAAACAAAATGAATTTTTCCGATTTAGAATAAGAAGCTGTCAGCTTAGTAAAACAGCGATATCAGAACCGATTCAATCATACAGTTTCCAGTGTATGTAGATTTGCAAAACAATAGGATAAAGGAATATTCCTGAACTCTGTTTTATCTCATGGTTACTGTGCAATTGTGTGAATGCATCAATGCAGTGCATGTTATCTCTGCTTGCAAAGCTTGAATTCATTGAATGAGTTTACCAAAAATGTAAATGTTGCAGAATATCCAGCCTCAGGCTACATAAATAAGCTCCATTTCATGCTGAATAAACTAAATTATTAACGTCTTAAATAGAAAACTATCTTTAGATAGATTTTTACTCTAAAAGCATTTTATTAAAATAAATTTGATTAAAAAAAAAAATCAGATTTAGATAAAAAAAAAATCTGATTTAAATTTTAAAAAATCTGATTTTTAAAAAAAAAAAATCATTGATTTTTATCCACCCTGGCTGGCTCTAAAAACGGTACCGGGGATGATGCCTGCAGCTGCAGGCATCACCCGGGTATAACCCCTTCAAGCCACGAATGAATATTGCCGTGAAGGGGTTATTCAGATGAAGGCCACATTATCTGAATTTTAACTGATTGTGCACATTTATTACCTGTGATAGGTCTGAGTGGAATGCTTTGTTTCTTCAGCCATTCCTTGATTAGCATCTATTTCATCTAGCAGTCAACCTGGCTTCTTTAGTGTAAAGAGCCAAACCATATTCTCTTATCCTAAAATAGTTTCTCCTGCTTAAATTCCATGTTCTGCCTAAACTCATCTACTACCTTCACCCCGTCCTGAAAAAAACTTAGAGAAATATTACACTTTAAAGTAAACCTGTTGTGATATCAAAATTCAACTACAATTATGAGTGTACGTTGCTTTCTACATCTGCTGGGGAGAGCTGATAGCCCCAAATCTCTGAAAGTCTTTCTCCACCCTCTCCCATCTCTGGCACCTCACTGTTGGACCATGAATGCAATGGACAGCCTCAATGACCATTAGGCTTGGGGCAGGGGGGGGACCAAACTTGACCTCTTTTCTAAATGTGGTGGGTTTTATAACCTAGGTTTACCAGCTTAGACTCTACAACAGTTTTTTACAATTAAAGGTGGAAGTCACTCATACTCTCTTCCTTGTCTCCAATTCATTACAAGATAAATCATTATCACCTGGGTTGTAAACATCATTGGGCATGCAGAGAATAATGGCAAAATATGACAATTACTGTTTAAAGTGATGAACCACATAAACTGATATTTCAGCTTTTGGTAGGTTCTGGAGAGTAATGCCCTGTACACACGGGCGGACTTTTCGACCGGACTGGTCCGACGGGCCGAGTCTGGCGGGCAATTCGACCGTGTGTGGGCTTCATCGGACCTGCAGCAGACTTTTTCAGTCGAAAATCTGACGGACATTAGATTTGGAACATGTTTCAAATCTTTCCAACGGACTCGAGTCCGGTCGAAAAGTCCGCTCGTCTGTATGCTAGTCCGGCGGACGAAAACCCACGCTAGGGCAGCTATTGGCTACTGGCTATCAACTTCCTTTTTTTAGTCCGGTCGTATGTCATCACGTACGAATCTGTCAGACTTTGGTGTGATCATGTGTAGCCAAGTCCGTTCGTTGGGAAAGTCCATCGGAAGTCTGCCGAAAGTCCGTCAGATAGACCGTCGGACCAGTTCGGTTGAAAAGCCCGCTCGTGTGTACGCGGCATTATAGTAAATGACAGTTTATTTGCCTTTTTAGGAACCCTGTTGGTTACATTCCTGTACTTCCAAGATTGGTGATGACATTGTGTCATTTGTTTTACATTATAAGGAATACAACAAGAGGTGCAAGGATCTCCATGCATCTTTCTGTAGCAGAAGTAATAAGACTAAGGAGGAGCAGAGAGATCTCACCCCAAGATATTAGAAACCAGTCAGTAACCAAGCCAACCAAATTTCACCATAAAAATAAAATATCACTTTTTTATTTATTTATTTATCTAAACTTAAACCCTCACCTTGTAAAAACAAAACAAAAAACTATTTAGTTTAAAATAGAAATGAAAACATTTGTGTATATTTAAAACATTATAAATATATTTTCTCCCTTTTTTATAAGGGATCACATTCCCTCTGTTCTCAGCTGCATAGGGAGCCCAGAGAGCTGGGGGAGAAGCAGCAACACACTGATCTTCCCAATGAATGGCTGGGCAGAGGGGACAACCTGCCAGCACAACTCTTTGGAGGAGAGCAGGCTGAGTTACCAACATAGCTAGAGAACTGCCTATGCGGTGCTCTCATGCCTAGTGTGGACAGTTTTTAATATGAAAGCGGAGGGACTGGCAGAATTACCAGTGATTTCACATAAAGGAAGCAATACAAAGAGAACAGGATACTTTCTCATACAAGTACATGGGACAGCAGTCGCATATCAGGACTATAATAATGTTTGGTTTACATATTCTTTAAACCTAAAAAAATTGTATACTTTAGCTTTGGATAAAAAAGGGAACATCTTAACCAGCTCCATACCGGGCCATAGTAAAATGACGCCGGCAGGAACACTCTCCCATCCCGGGTGGATGTCATATGACGTCCTACCGTTCTCGCCGCTCCTGCGGGCCCCCGGGGACAGCGATCGGGGGTGGGGTGTGCCTCTTGGGACACAGCCCATCCCAGATCAGTGGAAAGAGCCAATAAAAATAACTCTTTACCACGTGACCGGCTGTGTCCAATCACAGCCGGTCACATGCACTGTCTTCGTGCACTGTCTTCGTGCACGGCGCTTTTCAATGATTGGCACCATAGCTTGTAGACTCTAAAGCCTCGTACACATGATTAGATTTTAAGACGGTCGAACGTCCGTTTTTTGTGGCATGCTAGTCTCATGTCGAAAGTGAAGAGGTTACTCACAATGCGAAAATGTTCGTACGACAGAATACAATGTCAGAAGTGACGTATCGTGTTGAATAGTTTTGGATGTATTCTTTCGTTTCTGAGCATGCAATAGTCTTGCGCTTACGATTTTTTTTGTACCAAAACCGTACTGATGAAATTAAAATGGGACGTTGAGTTCACATCCGACAAAAATGTTATAGTCTGCACATCCAGCTTTTATCTGACAAAAAAGCGACATCGGCTGTCAAAAGCACCGTACTAACGATCCGAAAATCGGCAGACAGCTCTTCATATGAATTTTTCCATCCGATTTTCGTATCGTGCGTATGGGCCTTTACTTTCACACAGACCAAATAATATACACTTATTTGGGTTATTTTTACCAAAGATATGTAGCAGTATAGATTTGGGCCAACAAAAATGACTTTTTTGCAAAATATTATCATAGAAACTAAAAAAAAAAAACAGTT
The DNA here is from genome assembly GCF_042186555.1 of Aquarana catesbeiana. Lineage (NCBI taxonomy): Eukaryota > Metazoa > Chordata > Amphibia > Anura > Ranidae > Aquarana > Aquarana catesbeiana. The sequence goes on along the minus strand of NC_133335.1, from coordinate 36,607,095 downwards.
GTTTTTTTTTTCAAAATTTTCACTCTTTTTTCACTTATGTCGCAAAAAATAAAAAACCCAGTGGTGATTAAATACCACCAAAAGAAAGCTCCATTTGTGTGAAAAAAAATGATAAAAATTTTGTTTGGGTACAGCGTCGCATGACTGAGTAATTGGCATTCAAAGTGTGAGAGCGCTGAAGTCTGGGCAGGAAGGGGGTATAACTGCCCTGTATTGAAGTGGTTAAACCTCCTGTTCTTGTAATCGCACTGGAAATGAGGACTATTTTCCCTGATATGGTTACAGCAATAAAAACTTGACCGAATCTAACCTTTCCCTATTCTATCTGGAACAAACAAAAAAAAAAATCAATTTAAAGCTTTAGAATAAAACATACATTGTGATATTGTGCAAATACCTAGGTGTGTGTTACTAAAGTACAAAGTACTAGACGGAATAAAGCTCACCGATCGATATACATTCTCCTAGTACCTTTCTTTAAATACATATTACTTCTTGTCACTAATAATTCCTTTTCTGTGGCTCTGAAAGTGCAACTCCACTCAAAACTTTATTTTTCTCTTTAGTTTTCTTTTCTAGTTTAGTTTTTTGTTTTCCGGTTTAGACTTTTATTGCTTTCTATGACCCCATTGGGAGGATTTCCCCTCACTACCTGTCTTGTCACTGGAAAAGCAATGAGGGGAATGGATTTGGCTGGAGTTCTACTTTAAAATCATTCCTGATAAAATGCATGCGCAATGGTCAGTGTGATTGCAGATTCTTTCAGGTATTGTAATGGCCTGTTTCATATGATTTGAATTATCGGCCTGCAGAAACCCTACGCTCCTGTCTCTTTTTTGGAAGCAGATCCTTGTGTCTGTCTCTCCTTCTCCATTGTCCCTCTTGATCTGATGTATGGACCTCTATACAGAACTGTGTTGTTTAACTACCAACTGGTTATTTTACACCAAATTTCTCCCCCACCCTCTAGTAAGGAATCCTATTACCGCGTACACACAATCGCACATTCTGACAACAAAATCCATCTGATTTTTTCAGACGGATGTTGGCTCAAACTTGTCTTGCATACACACGGTCACACAAAGTTGGTCGGAAATTCCGAACGCCAACGCGGTGATGTACAACACGTACAAAGAGCCGTGAAAAATGAAGATCAATAGCCAGTGTGGCTCTTCTGCTTGATTCTGAGCATGCCTGGCGCTTTGTGAGTCGGAATTGTCTACACACGATCGGAATTTACGCGAAAGGATTTTGTTGTCGGAAGATTTTAGATCCAGCTCTCAAACTTTGTGTGTCGGAAATTCCGATGGAAAAAATCCGATGGAGCCCACACACGGTCGGAATTTCCGACAACAAGCTCCGATCGCACATTTTCCGTCTGAAAGTCCGATCGTGTGTACAGGGCATAATGCTATGTACACACGATAGGATTTTCCGACAACAAAACTGTGGATTTATTTCCGACGAATGTTGGCTGAAACTTGTCTTGCATACACACGGTCGCACAAATGTTGTCGGAAATTCCGAACGCCAAGAACGCGGTGACGTACGACGAGCCGAGAAAAATGAAGTTCAATAGCCAGTGCGGCTCTTCTGCTTGATTCTGAGCATGCGTGGAACTTTGTGCGTCGAAATTGTGTACACACGATCGGAATTTCTGACAACAGATTTTGTTGTCGGAAAATTTGAGAACCAGATCTCAAATTTTGTTTGTCGGAAATTCCGACGGAAAATGTCCGATGGAGCCTACACACGGTCGGAATTTCCAACAACAAGCTCACATCGAACATTTCCCCTCGGAAAATCCGACCGCATGTACGCGGCATAACAAAAAAAAAAAAAGGATCAGTGGATTTTATACCATAATTTTTGTAATCCAGCCCACCTCGGAAAGTTGGGAGATATGTGATGGCCCTCCAACACACCGAACATTCCGTACATTTTACACAAAGGACAATGGAACAGACAGATATTTTACGTAAAATGATCAATTTACATGACTGAATGTAACTATTTATCATGGTTCCTTCCTTGCCTTAGAAAAAGACAGCAGCCGCAGAACCATGCTCTGGTACCTGGACCGACCTTGTGAACTTACTCTTTATCTATTCTTTCTTCTCCTTCCTTTTCTCTTACTCCTCTTTTTTTTTTTTATCTCATTTTATGTTATGGTACCATATTTGTTCATCCATATCTGCTCTATATTAATACATACTAGACCGATATATGTACTAAGTTTTTTTAAGATATCTTTTGTTAGATATTTATAGTTACAACTTTCAAACTTATCAGATAAAGTAACATAGAGCAGTTAATTAATTAATTAATTAATTAATTAAATGTATGTGATGAAGTTTAATGCAAACAATACCATACAATGTTACCTATATATGTATAATTTGTTTTATTGTTTAACAAAGAGCTTATGTTTATACATCCTTGTACATGTAACCAATGGACTTTCATTTTATTGTGCAATCAATAAACCTTTTTGACAAGGAGAAAAAGACAGCAGCTAATTGGCAGATTCTCAGCCGCCTATCATTTTGATAGAATGTTCCGGTGCCTTTCTAGCATTTGATGCTGATTGACAGCACATCGCACGCTGCGAGAAGGGTCATGAAAGATGTTGGCTTTCCTTTCCTGGTTGCGATTGTCAGTTTGCAGAGAGTGTTTTTTATAACTCCTATATAAACACTCTGTATACTGTATAGGGGATTCGGACATCTAAAACGCAGTACAAAAAGCTGAAGTATTGGTGCATTTCCAGCAAAAATGATGCTAAGAAAATCTGCTAAATGAGAGCAGAAAAATGCTACATTGGGTAGCACTGAATCCTCGAAACGCTGGGGTCCTGGGTTTACTTTCTACTAGCAAATCAAAAATGGAGTTTTATATTGTCTCCCTGCACAGGCATGGTTTCCCACACCAAACCCAAAAAGATACCAGTAGGCCAATGGGCTTCCTCCAAAACTGGCTTTACTGTGTTGTAATGTATTGTGTTAAGGTTGTATGGGCCGGGGATAGGATTGATGTGACTGATCTGTGTACTTTGTAAGAAAACAAACTGCGGTTATGTTTGGTGGAGTAAACTCCATCTGAAACCTTTTTTTTTTTAATTTATAGGAATCAGGAAAAGGCAGGTCCATCATTTCATTACTATTTTGTACAATTGTTTACACAGGGCTTTTTTTCTCAAACAATAGGTGCTGGAACTCAACCACGGCCCCCCAAAACCCCTCCACCCACACACACCCTCCAAATGACATCAAATAGTGGGTGTGGTCAGTCAAATTTCACAAACAGTATGAGGGTCTTAAAGGGGCATTAAATACCAGGATTGCATTACATACAGAGTGTAGAGTTCAGGGGGGTTACACACAGAGTGCAGAGCTGTCACTTGTAAACACAGAAACCAGACTTCTTTGTTTACAAGTGATTGTGGTGAACAGGCCCCCCCAAGGGACTGAGCCAGAGGTGGTAGAACTGAGTTCCACCAAGTTCCCCCTGAAAAAAAGTCTTGTGTTTACATAAACATGAAAGGTACATATGTAAGGCAGACTGAGAGTCAGACACGTCATTAAAACATCACTGATATTAATTCCGCAATTCACTCTTGTATCTACAGGTGGGTATGTACATGAAAACAGTCCTATGAATGGGGCATAGAACTACCTTTTCCCTATTTTTTAATGATACACAAGATTGGGATAGAGTTGGGAAATAGAACAGTTAAGAAAGAAAGAGAGGAGGGGAGAGAGAGAGAAAAAAAAGAAGGGGGGTATGATGGGGTCAGGAGAGGGGATATTGGGGAGCCCGAGGAGTTCCGTGGCTCCCCATAAAGACAGTATGCCAGTGGTAACTGGTTTTGGGCCGGTTATGGGCCCAGCAGGGCTTTCCCTTCATCAGAGAAAATGAACATATTCCAAAGTCTCCAAGTTTTGGAATATTTTTCCTGTTTGTGTTGTGCTGTTAATATCAAATCTTCCATTTTGTTAATTTCTTCTACCTTTTGAATCCAACAGCCTATAGTAGGGGGATGAGGGTTTTTCCAATTCAAAGGTATGCAGGATTTGGCGGCATTTAACCGGTGACGTATTATGGACTTTTTGTATATTTTCTCTGGGATGGACGACACATGCAACAGAAAGAAGGCCGGGTCGTCTGGGATCTCAAAGTCAGTGAACTCCTGAGTGGTCCTCCTCACCTCCTTCCAGAATTTTTCAATTTTAGGGCAGCACCAAAAAATATGTAGAAGTGTTCCTGTTCCCTCCTGGCACCTCCAGCAGCTGAAACCTTTTTTTATTTTGGACAGAGTGGAGTAGGGTTGGATCTCCAGTATTTTTGTCTGTGTCCCCACTGGAGACAATTTGGGTCACCTTCTGTCCCAGAAATGATGATCATTGAAATTTGAGATCTCTCCAATGGTAACGCACTTTTTTCTGGTACAATATTTTTAATTGTAGAAAATAAGGTAACATGACAACCGATCACCCACGCAGGAGGTACATTGCACAGTGCATAGCATAAAGACATGGGCTAAGGCATGTTCAACCAGTGTGCAAAATGTCCACTGTGCAACCTAACAAAATGAGCCAAAGGTCCATGTAGGTCGCCTAAGCCTGGGGGCCTAAAGGGGAGGGCAAATCAACTTGCAACCCACGTGGTGGGGGGTCAGGGAGGGATGGTAATAAAAAGATAACAGTAAAGATTGTGATCTTGCGGCACTAGCTGCATGGTAGCAGAAGCGACCTAAGTCCGAGGACTTAGGGGCATGCTGTGGATAGGAAGTGACATGGGCAAACGTAAGCCCAGAGATGGTAATGAGCAGAGGAATGGAAGGCAAGAGGAGAGATTGTAAGCTCTAATGAGCAGGGCCCTCTGATCCTTCCTGTATTGATTTGTATTGTAAGTGTCCTGTCTGCCCCCATGTTGTAAAGCACTGTGCAAACTGTTGGCGCTATATAAATCCTGTATAATAATAATAATAAACAGAGAAAAGGGGTAGAAGAGAGAGAGAGAAAAAAAAAAAAAGGAAGGGGGGGGGCACACTTTTTTATGATTTTTTGAAAATATATTGAATACAGATTAGAACCCCTGTCAGGTTTTTAAGTTGTCTGCGTCCCCCTTAGGGAGATTCCTTTCCTAGTTTCCTAGTGACACTGTGATAGGAAGCAAGATGAAATCTCCCTAACTGAGACCAAGCCAGTGGTAACGATCCTAAAGTTGTTCTAACCTTAGAACTAAACTACAAGGTGAGTACTGCAGCAAGAACTGCTCTTTTCTATATTTACCACAGCGAGGCTTTGGATTTCTATGTTTTTTCCTAAAGCATGAGTTAGTTTTATATTATCAACACTGAATAAATAATTCAGTGCCCCCCCCCCCCCCGCCTTTCCTGTATTGAATAAAAACGAGCAAAAATTTGATGGAGTTCCACTAGCCACATGTTTCAGTTGTTGGGTGACTGTACATGCATGATGCCTTCAGGAAATGTTGTCTACAGATCTGTACATGCAGAAAATCTGACTAAGTTGCTTACTTGTCTACATTTATTGAATTGAGCACATTTCTATTATTTGGATAAAATTTCATTTTCCTCGTATTATTATTTTTTTTCTTTCACTTCAAAATTGTTTAAGTCATCCTAACCAAAAGGTTACAATATATATATAAAAAAAGTCTCAGTTTTCAGTAACAGCATACTGTTCTTCAGGATAAAGGTCTCAATGAGAAGGCTAATAGTGTTACTGCAATAATATTCAGGGATTGGAAGCCTGGTCCCCAGCCAGGTCTCACCAAAAAGAATAAGGGGCAAATGGACTATCTCGGCACAGTACAATAAGGATAAATTCAAATATATGAACAATCGTATAAAATAGTACAAAAGTTTATTGATACATAACACGACAGAAAATATCAATAGTAAATGAAAAACATAGGTGACAGTCCAAGTATCTGCAATTTGATTAGCACATGATCAATAACAATGTACCGTATATACTCGAGTATAAGTCGAAATTTTCAGCACATTTTTTTGTGCTGAAAGTGCCCCCCTCGACTTATACTCGAGTCAAGCACTTTTCTGCAGCAAAAAATTTCATTTTCCGAACCGACTTTGGGGCCCCGTATCTCTAAGCTGGAGGTCCTATCACCAAGTGGCCCTGAGATACGGGGCCCCAAAATCGGTTCGGAAAATGTCATTCTCTGCTGCAGAAAAGTGCGTGACATTTTCTGAACCGAATTTGGGGCCCCGTATCTCAAGGCCGCTTGGTGCTAGGAACCCCAAATTTGGTGTGCAAACCCAGTGGACCTGGTACCATAACATATCCAAAGCTGGGGTTCCTAGCACCAAGTGGCCCCGAGATACAGGGCCCCAAAATAGGTTCGGAAAATGTCATTCTCTGCTGCAGAAAAGTGCTTGACATTTTCTGAACCGATTTTTGGGGCCCTGTATCTCGGGGCCACTTGGAGCTAGAAATCCCAGCTTTGGATATTTTATGTTGCTAGTTCCACTGGGTTTGCACACCAAATGTGGGGTTCCTAGCACTAAGTGGCCCCGAGATATGGGGACCCAAAGTCGGTCAACTGTGTCCATCTGCAGCAATGTCATTTCGGGACACTTTGGGTTCAGAGACCCCAAATTTTGGCTGCAGCTAGGGGGCATCTAGGAACACTTAACTACCGAGTTTGAAGTTCGGGGGACCTATGGCTGCAAATGGGCACAGTGAGGCTGCAAATGGGCATTGTTGACCCTCTTTTCCACTTACAGTAGCTGTGCATTTCTCACCCTCGTCTTATACTCGGGTCAATAAGTTTTTCCCATTTTTTTTTGTGGTAAATTAGGGCCTCGACTTATACTCGGAACGACTTATACTTGAGTATATACGGTAATTAATCACATACAATAAAACAAAATTAAGAGCAATTAAGCAATATTCAAATGTTACATAGGGGCAGATGCAAGACTGCTTACCCGAATCCCGGTACACACCAGACACAGGGCGTCACCAGTAAAGCTTAATTGATATATTGCTTTAAATATTGTTTTGTTGCACGTGATTAATCACATTGTTATAGATCATGTGCTAATCAAATTGCAGATACCTCCCTGATGAAGCGGCCTAGTCCACGAAACTAGTTGGACTGTCACCTATGTTTTTAATTCACTATTGATATTTTCTGTCGTGTTATGTATCAATAAACTTTTGTACTATTTTATACAATTGTTCATAATTTTGAATTTATCCTTATTGTACTGTACCAAGATGGTCCATTTGCTCCTTATTCTTTTTGGTAAGACCTGGCTGGGGACCAGGCTTCCAATCCCTGAATATTATTAAAGTAACACTATTAGCCTTCTCATTGAGACCTTTATCCTGAAGAACAGTATGCTGTTACTGAAAACTGAGACTTTTTTTATATATATTGTAACCTTTTGGTTGGTGTATTAGGCTGAAGCACCCAGTCGGCTCTAGTACCTCTCTGCACACTGTAGTTGGCTCTTCCTCTCTGACTTGCGGGGAGATCATCCAGTAGGGGTGATGGCATCTGCATTGGAGATCAGATCTGTGAGACCTGTTGGGAGACAAGCTGTCACTTGTAAACGCAGAAGTTGGACTTTTGTGTTTACAAGTGATAGTGGTGAGGAGGGGTTAGAGGGCCTGAGCCAGAGGTGGTGGAACTGAGTTCCACCAAGTTCCAGCTGAAAAAAAGCCCTGGTATCCTAGGCATAAACAAGCATTTTTCCCTTGCACTGTGAGGGGGGGGGGGGGGGGGGGGGAGCCCCATTGCAAGGCATATTTGATCTTGGAGTTCAGCTTTAAATATAGTCTGCAGGCAAACAGCTGAATGCAGAGTTAAACTGCATGTGTTTGAACTGTCTTACCTGCCAAAAGATATGTAATTCTGTTTTGATAGTCTTGTGATTTAGGCACCACTTCCAGATACACAGTCCCTTTCTTGACCTCCAGTTAAAGCAGAATGAAAGTCATGATACGTACCTTCTCTCCAATGGTCCCTCACCAGCACCGGCATCTTCTCCCTGGCTTTTTTTTTGGGGTGCTGGTCTTTGGCCATCTTGATTGGCTGGGACAAGATGACGTAACCCAGGTGCAGGAATCGGTCATACTGGCACACAGGGACCATGCCAACGATTTAAACTGGGTTGCACATTTACAGCTCAGTGTACATGCCACAGAAGACTGCGAGCAGGCAGGCTGGTTTATTTTATGGCAGAGGAGACATTGCATGTCTCATTTAGTTGCATTTAGTTCCACTTTAAGTTAAGGTGATTCTAAACCTTCAGTTTGTTTTTACTTATAAAATAAACACGTTATACTTACCTTCTCTTCTGGTGTCCGCGCTAGCGCTCTCGGCTCCTCTTCTTCTCTGAGAGAGGACTCAGGTAAGTGTTTAGGGGTGGCTGGTGGGGGGCTCATACATTGGAAGGTTTTTTACCCTAATGCATAGCTCCCAACTGTCCCTGATTTCGAGGGACTGTCCCTGATTTGGAGCAATGTCCCTCTGTCCCTCATTCCTCCTCAATTGTGCCTCATTTTGCTCTGATCTATATAGTTGTATATAAAATTCACTTTTTATCTTTCAAAAAGTGTTTCCCAGTGCTAAAGCTTTCATCTAATTTCTAAATTGCTGCATTTGTATATTTTAAAAGCCAATATAAAGGAATAGTAGCGGTAAAAAAAAGCCCTTGTGGATTTCATTAACTTTTTTTTTGGTTAATTCTCCTTTAAGGGGGTGTGACAGGGGGCGTGTCCTATGCCTACATACGTTTGCCAGTAGGTGTCCCTCATTCCCATCTCAAAATGTTGGGAGGTATGTAAATGCAGAGAATGTCTTTAGAACTACTTTAAGCAATATAGTTTGTGAAGGAACCCACTCCTCACCTACTGACTAGACAGCGAAGGGGAAGCACACTGTAATCCCGCGTACACGCGATCGGATTTCTCGTCGGAAAAAGATATGACGGCTTTTCCGACGGGATTCCGCTCAAGTTTGCCTTGCATACACACGGTCACGCAAAAGTTCGCTGAACGTACGACCGTCAAGAACGCGGTGATGTACAACACTACGACGAGCCGAGAAAATGAAGTTCAATGCTTCCGAGCATGCGCCAAATTGTTTCTGAGCATGCGTAGGAATTTTGCGCGTCGGAATTGCCACAGACGATCGCATTTTCGAATAGGAACTTTTCCCGACTGAAAAATTGAGAGAATGCTTTCAATCTTTTGCTGGCTGGAATTCCGCCAGCAAAAGACCGATGGAGCATAGACACGGTCGCATTTTCCGATGAAAAACTCTCATCAGTCTTTTGCCGGCCGAAATTCCGATCGCGTGTACGCAACATTAGTATGTAAAACTGGCCATAGATGGATCGAAATTTGTCATGTCCAGCAGCAATCAGTTGAATTTTGATCCATCTATTGGCAGGCTGGTTGTACTGAAGATGTTCTATTGATTATCAGTACAATGAGCTTGTCAGGGTCTTGTGGCCGGCAGCTATAACCGATAGCAGTGATCATTTTATTCTGACGGTGGGGAAGGCTCTCCGCCAGCAGAACACAATAGTGAGCGGGAGGGATTCTCCCATCCGCCCTGACTGTGTTGATGGGGGAATCAAGAATTTGTCTTTCCTTCCACGCGTGGTTTAAGGAAAGTGAATTGCCTAATGTATGGCCTGCCTTTGCAGTGTTAGGCAATTTACAAACAAAATTTGAGTCCCAACTGGTTTTCAGCCATATATATTATCCAATACACTGCTGATTTTTCAACACTGAAAAAAAATACGGATTTCTTATACTACTGCAGCTCTTTTAAACTGGTGAAGGGCACCATATCTCCGTGGTGATTCATGGTATAAAGCATTTTCATTCTGGAAACCTGCCGGTATTCCAAAACATTATCTTAAATGGAGCCAGTCTAGTTCATTGCATTGCACCAACACAGGCTCACAGTAATGCCGCGTACACACGGTCGGACTTTTCGTCTACAAAAGTCCAACGGACGCTGACGGACTAAAGCTGGCTGGTAATCCGATCATGTGTGGGCTTCTCCGGACTTTCAACTGACTTTTTTAGCCTCAAATCCGACGGACTTTAGATTTGAAACATGCTTCAAATCTTTACGTCGTAAGTACGACGGACCCCGAAATCCGCTCGTCTGTGTGCTAGTCCGACGGACAAAAACCCATGCTAGGGCAGCTATTGGCTACTGGCTATGAACTTCCTTATTTTAGTCCGGTGTACGTCATCACGTACGAATCCGTCGGACTTTTGTGTGGTCGTGTGTAGGCAAGTCCGTTCGTAAGAAAGTCTGCCGCAAGTCCGCCGAAGGTACGTCGGAAGTATGTCGGACAGGCTGTCGGACTTTTGTAGACGAAAAGTCCGACCGTGTGTACGCGGCATTAGTTTTGTGTGGTGGTGTTGATTCTTGGCGTAGAAAAGAATGGTAACCAACCAAATTGTCCGTCCATTTTGTGCGGTTTTAATGCCTACCACTCTGTTAGGAATTTTATGTATGTACATACATAAAAATACAGTAAAACCTTGGTTTGAGAGCGTTTTGCAAGACAAGCAAACTTTTAAAATACATTTTGACTTGATATACAAGCGATGTCTTGATATAAGAGTAGTGTCATGTCACAACTGAGTATAAAAGAGAAGAGAGGCGCCTCTAAGTGTAGCCATATGGTTACATTTAATGAAGGTACAACATTTGTCAGCTCATATGGTTGATGATTAAAGCTGTCCACATAGACCATCCTCTATGTGCCACTCTGTGCTCCACGGGTGGTTTAATCGCTCTACTGCAGGGTAGTCTTCCCGGTCACGATTGCAGACTGACAGCGGTGAGAGCCTGTGGTGTGGGGAATGGTCTATGTGGACATCTTTACCCCAGATGCTGGCATACTTAGATGTGCACAAATACAAAAGGATGACAGGTCCACTGATGGCACCTCTACCATATATGTTAGTTAATACAGACCCAATGCCACTCACCCAGATAAGGTGTTGCTGCCGTAGCCAAGCAAACTGGACCAAAAGAAAAAATGGGGGAGACCTCAGATGAGAGAACCCTGAGAAATAAAGCGGCTACTAAGGCAGCATAGGGCAATATACTTAGATGTGCCTCTTAATCATCAATCATGTTAGTTGCTAAATGTTGTACCTTCATTAAATGTAACCATATTGCTACACTTAGAGGCGCCTCTCTTCTCTTTTATACTCTGGAGCTCCTGCTGGATTTTGCTTCTAATCCCCTTGTGGAGGCTTCCATTTGTGGATGGACATTTTATGGTTACACAACCTGGTCACATTGCTATAATCTTTTTATATGGACTATAAACTGAAGGACTTTGCAATTGCAAGCATGTTCCCAGAACAAATTATGCTCGCAATGCAAGGTTTTACTGTATATACAAGTACTGTACACAAATGCATGCACAAAGCACACTACCATGTATTACTGCTTGTACAGAAGTGTGAGTAGAGCCTGCGTGCACTCATGGGACATTAGGTGTTATAGTCATTGATACTAGATCAGATTGGTAAGGTACGCTCTATATCATCACAAGAGGAATGATAAATAAGGTACTATTATCTATACTCTGGGGTTTATTTACTAAAGGCAAATCCACTTTGCACTACAATTGCACTGCAAGTGCACTTGGAAGTGCAGTGGCTGTAGATCTGAGGGGGACATGCAAGGAAAATAAAAAACAGCATTTTAGTTTGTACATGATTGGATGATAAAATCAGCAGAGCTTCCCCTCATTTCAGATCTTCCCTTCAGATCAAACAGCGACTGCACTTCCAGTGCAAAGTGGATTTGCCTTTAGTAAATCAACCCCTCTGTCTACTGAATGGCGACAAAACCAGCTACCTGTGAATCCTGGTGATTTTGGTGAATAGGAGTAGAATCGGAATATGCCTGAGCTCATCACTATTTCCCAATTAGTAGATGTAATAGACTGTGGCTTTTCTGTTTTTCCAGACCTACATGTGATGGATCAGATGTAGCCGGATGTCCGTTTACATTCACCTGCCTATAGAGCCATCACAGGTCCACCATAGTGGGCTGTCAATTTGAGGACACAAATTGAATGGGCACAAATCTGACATCCTTCCCATTCATCTCCGATTCCCCGGGGGTTCTGCTTGCAGATCCCCTCCTTGAACGGAGTGGAGCAGCACCTCATAAAAGAACCCCCAAGTGCTGGTTCGCATCAGTGCACCTTCAAAGTCACGTGACCTTAAAGCCGACATCCCTGCGCGACTTCATCGCGGTTTGCATACGACTTCCTTAACAGAAGTCAATGCAAGTTGTGATGAAGTTATCCCAAAGTAGTGCAGGAACCTTTTTCTAAGTCGGAGTGACTTGAGTTGCACCGATTACAATGCGTCCATTGCGTTAATAGGGTGCGACTTGTCACGTGAACCGCGGCTAAATCTCCTATTGCATCTGACAATACCCTTTCCCCAGAGTGACAATGCTGCTGTCCTAAAGTGGTGACACCCTACAACACCATACGACAGGAAGTGTGTTATGCCCCGTACACACGAGCGGAATTTCCGTCGGAAAAATCTTGGATGTTTTTTCTGACGGAATTCCGCTCAAGCTTGCCTTGCATATACACGGTCACACAAAAGTTTGCTGAACTTTTGACCGTCAAGAACGCGGTGACGTACAACACTACAACGAGCCGAGAAAATTAAGTTCAATGCTTCCGAGCATGAGTCAAATTGTTTCCGAGCATGCTATCAGAATTCCGAAATTCCGAATTTTGCGTGTCAGAATTGGTACAGACTATCGGAATTTCTGAACTTTTTCCAACCGAAAAATTGAGAACATGCTCTCAATCTTTTGCTGGCTCGAATTCCGCCAGCAAAAGTCCGATGGAGCATACACACAGTCGCATTTTCCGACCGAAAGCTCTCATCGGTCTTTTGCTGGCCGAATTTCCGATCGTGTGTACGGGGCATTACTGGTCAGATCACCAGGTGAAAAGAAAGAGTAAAATAAGCCTAAAAAAAAAGAAAGCAAACGCAGCCGCCACATTTAAGAGTTTAATTCCACTTTAAATATTTGCGTGCAGTTTGTGAGTTACGATTGCGTGGATTTATGACCTGCAGAAATTGCAAGGACGGAGCGAATCTGCATGAGGACATTTAGGTGAACTGAAGAAGTGCAATGACAAAGTCAAGTCATCACATTTGCATATGGGTTCAGTTATCTCAACTTTCTTTAATTCATTCATTTTTTTAATTTCTTTTTAGAACATAAAAAGTTGTGGATTGGATGGGACAAGGTTCGTAGGTTTGTTACGAAGCTTGAGGAGCGAATCTGCATGAGGACATTTAGGTGAACTGAAGAAGTACAATGACAAAGTCAAGTCATCACATTTGCATATGGGTTCAGTTATCTCAACTTTCTTTAATTCATTTATTTTTTTAATTTCTTTTTAGAACATAAAAAGTTGTGGATTGGATGGGACAAGGTTCGTAGGTTTGGTACGAAGCTTGAGGAGCGAATCTGCATGAGGACATTTAGGTGAACTGAAGAAGTACAATGACAAAGTCAAGTCATCACATTTGCATATGGGTTCAGTTATCTCAACTTTCTTCAGTTCATTCATTTTTTTAAATTGCTTTTTAGAACATAAAAAGTTGTGGACTGGATGGGACAAGGTTCGTAGGTTTGGTACGAAGCTTGAGGAGCAAGATGTTCCTGGAAAACGATTTTTCCAATGTGTAGGTTATTCCATTCAGAGACTGGTGACAAGCTGCAGCATCCAGGAGCCAGTCAGCCCTATGTGGCAGATAGGTGGCCAATGTAAAGAGCTTTCAGTGGCACCAACAGACAGATGGTAATCACCAGCTGCAATTATTTTGGTGCACAGATCACCAGAGTTGCTGACATTGTGATGCAAAGCACAAAGTATAAAAGAAATGGCTTACCCAGAAAGCATCCCAGAGCGCAGTACCATGGATGAGCCATCCCTCCAGGAGAAGTCGGGGATCAGGACAAGTTTTGGATCCTGTAGCTGTGATGAGAAGGGTCTGTTCCCTGGCTGGTGTAACACAGGGGCTGCTGTTGCTGGGGAACGCTGTGCTCTGTCTGATCACATACTAATGTGTTCCTGAAGGCAGCCTGTCCACAGTGTGTTGTTAGATTTAATGGAGCTTGGCAGTTATAGGTTAAACTTAGGGAGAGGTGGAGACTTGTAGGATCCTGCAGACTATTACAATGCACGCTGGCTGTTCATTCATACTTCCAAAGTGTACACCTCATCCTACTCTTTCACCCACTCACTACATAAATACTGCACTCACCCATGTGCACTCACACCCACATGTCCCTCATTCTCAGAGACAGTCCCTCCTTGGGTCCCAGGTACCTCTGTCTCCTTTTCCTCCACAGCTGTCCCCTTGTAGATGTGAAGCACAGATGTTTGTAAAGGGAAAGCTGTACTCAAGAAGTATGAAAACTGTTGTACTTGTCCTCTCCTTCTCCTTGTCTGATTGTCATGCTGATCCGAGGGCTTCATTCGTTTCGCTGACCTGCAACAAATATGCAAACCAGAAGCTTTAACTTCACTTTTTTTTTTTTTTTCTTTCTTTAACCTGTATGCTTGTCGTAGGTCAGTGACTCAGCATGGAAAAAATGTGTAAAGTTACATTAAAGAGGCCAATTTTTTAAAAAAAGGGCGAACAGGCAGGAATTTTAATGCAATGCTGAATCCGAATGAACTCCTGAGCGTGCACGGGAGTGACGTCATCCCCACCCGGCCAATCAAAGAGGCCAGCGTTTGAGACCTGGTAGCTGGTCGCCTGAAGATGTGAGCGGCCGGGCGGGGAACTCGGGGACACCGCATCACCGGAGTATAGTTCTGCTTTAAGATAAACACATAATAATGAATATATTTTTTCATGAATAAAATTGTTGGGACTTTGTATGAGACAACGACCGCTACAGAGTTTGTATGTCTCCATCCCTGAATAGACATGTGCGCCGTCAATAAATTGGTTTTGTTTCGTTCCGTTTCATATTAGAATTAATTCGTATTTCGTATCCTAAATTCAATTTGGATTCGTACAAAATACGAATTTTCATTAGGTTCGTTAACATTTTTGTAATAATTACAAATGTTCGTTATGATGAATTTATCATTATGAGGAGCTCCCACCCTCCCTGTGCTGTGCTCATTATGAGGGGCTCCCACCCTCCCTGTGCTGTGCTCATTATGAGGGGCTCCCACCATCCCTGTGCTGACTGCCTGGATTTTTAACTTTTAGGTTTGTTAACTTTTTGTAACAATTACAAATGTTCGTTATGATGAATTTATCATTATGAGGGGCTCCCACCATCCCTGTGCTGTGCTCATTATTAGGGGCTCCCACCATCCCTGTGCTGTGCTCATTATGAGGGGCTCCCACCCTCCCTGTGCTGTGCTCATTATGAGGGGCTCCCACCATCCCTGTGCTGACGGCCTGGATTTTTAACTTTTAGGTTTGTTAACTTTTTGTAACAATTACAAATGTTCGTTATGATGAATTTATCATTATGAGGGGCTCCCACCATCCCTGTGCTGTGCTCATTATGAGGGGCTCCCACCATCCCTGTGCTGTGCTCTTTATGAGGGGCTCCCACCATCCCTGTGCTGTGCTCTTTATGAGGGGCTCCCACCATCCCTGTGCTGTGCTCTTTATGAGGGGCTCCCACCATCCCTGTGCTGTGCTCATTACGAGGGGCTCCCACCATCCCTGTGCTGTGCTGACTTCCTGGGTTTTTAACTTTTAGGTTTGTTAACTTTTCGTTAACAATAACGAATGTTCGTTATGATGTAACAGAATTTGGATCCGAAGTTCGTAAACGAAATTTCGTATTTCGTACAAAATTCGTATGCACAAAAATTCGTATTTTGGATCCTCACGAATGTACGAATTTTCGGAAATTCGTACAAATTTACGATTCATACAAAACTAAAAGCACATGTCTATCCCTGAATCATAGAAAAAAGGAGGAGAAAGGGGAATGGCGGGACTTTATATGAAGCACAACACCAAAACCAGAATCAATTGCTAGATACTATTTATTATTTAATGGTGCACATGGATGCATGTGGGACAGTAAATAGCATGTAGCAAATAACATAATAATATAGTAATATAATAAATACATAGAAATGTACACACACATATAAGTGTTAGAAATGTATACAGATACATAAATGTTCCTAAATAGTAAAAGATAGTAAATATTTTTAAATGTAGCCCAAACTTGCATATAAATATGATTGATTGCACATATGATAATATAAAATTGATTCACCGTTCTTCAAGGTAGTCGCATAGTAAACGCATGGCAGCTGTGACAATACATCAGTATATAGCTCTACGCAGGTTTCGTGGATAAATTCCACTCTTCAGGAGCAAATGCAATCTAGGGATGTCTATAAGTAGGCTACAGTATTCAAAAACATGGGTAGTGTTAGTAGCTGGAGGCACTATGGGAAACATCATCCCCGGAAACTGAGGTGGCAGTGATTGCGGCTGCGGTGAACGGAAAACAAGAAGTAAGCATCAATAGGGATGTCGTCCCCAATAAATGACTGTGGTTGTAATAAAAGTGCTGAATAGGGGCCTTCCTTGGTATGAAGTATAAAGCATAGTCCAGAGAGGTGCATAGTCTCATCAAGGTGCAAGGAGCAGACATATAATATAATAATGAATAATAATAAATACACAATTATGGCAAATAAACTATACTTTAAAAGGGAAGTATTGCCAAAGCTTTTTGTCGTGCTTCTCTTGTGGGTCAAAGGAGTGTACTTATTCAGCTAATAGCGGGTTATGGCCAGCAATCAGCTGACGTGGCAGAGCCATTCCAGGCTCTGGAAGGATCCTGACAATATTGACGGAATCCACCTGTCTGATCGGCAGCTTTTTCCACGCCCCACTGCACCACCGAGAGCCAGTTGCTCTCAACCCCTCCCCTGTTCGGTGCTTCAATGAGCACTGGAGGGGCAGAGCAGAGAGAGCTCACTGACAGTCACTGCTTACCGCTCTGAACAGACCAAGAGCTGAGCAATCAGTGCTTATGTCAACATGGGACAGCTGCAGCATCCCACCAATGATGCAGCACGGAGGTGAGTATACTATGTGTGTTGGTTTTTTTTTTAAAGTCCACACTTCCCATTTAATGTGTGTTTTGTGGTGATTTTTAGTTCAGTACTTTTTATGGTGCTTTCTCTGTCTTTTAGAGGGCAAACAGCTGACAGCTATTGATTCAATGATGTACTATCATCCTTTAGCTGATGGACGAGGAATAGGCAGTACCAGCTTTAAGTACTAAGTACTGTTGGTCCCTTTACATCTTATTCACACAATTTGCAGTGACTTGCATTATTATGCACTGGATAAATGCAGGTCACTGCTAGGGCCCATAGAAAATAACTGTTCTCTATGTGCCCTGTTCACACTGCAGTACTGGTGTGATGTGTGGTGCAGTACAGTAATGTAACACATTTGCATTTTTCCACTCTGCCTTGTATGGCTCCAGGTGTCACTGCACAACAATGTAACACACTGCGCTGCTGTGCAGTGAAATCAATGAAGTGTCACTATGACTCTCCAAATATAACTGAATAAAAAAACAAGCCGTGCGATGCCCTGAAACACACTTTGCACTGGGGGAAATGTGCAAATTTCTTTCAAAATGTGCACACTCTATTGCCTGCCTTAGATGCACTAGCAAATTGAAATAGACTTGATTAATAGATTAAAGTGGAACTCCAGTTTACAGTTTTTAAGCCGCTACAGCAACAGTTTTTTCCTTTTGGGATGAAAAGTTTACATAAATGAATAAAAGCTGACCATTGCAAGCACCCCTCTTAGTGTTAAATGGTTTTTCTCAACTCTTTAACCTCCAATTTTGCTGGACAGCTTTGTCTGGTAAAGAAAGTTCAAAAATAAAAGATTTACTGGCCAGATTAACAGGTGAAAATAAATTAAAAAAGAAAAAAAAAAGAAAACGAATGGATCCACCAAGTGTAAGAAATGGTAAACTGCAATATATTACATTTTTGCTTTAAAGGAGAAGTCCAGCCTGAGCTTTTTAGGCTGGGCTTCTCCTAAGGGGTCACAGGAGTGCAATTCGTTTTGCACTCTGAAGTCCGCTCTCCGCTGACGTCACTGCCGTCAGTCGAGGCACCGCGTCATCCCGGACTTCCCAAGTCTGGATCCGCCAGCTGCCTTGATTGATGGAAGTCTCAGCGAGTTGGTGAGACGGCCTCTTCCCCGCCCCTCCACAGCTCAGCGCTCCAGTGAGTGTGGGGAAGCAGAGAGGAGAGACGCTGACTGACAGTCAGCAGCTCTCCTGTCGGGATCTGTAAAAAAGGAGCCATCAGTGATGTTCGGTTGATTGGTTCTCAGTGCAGAGACGGCGGGGGACAGATGCAGCATCGGTCTGATGCTGCATCCACATAGATAAGTACGTATCACAAAAAAAAAAGTTCCCACAGTGAGGAGACAGAGCCTTTCGATATTTAAAATTGGGATAGGATAAGTTTCTCTCTGATTGGCTTAAAAGAGAAGTATGGCCAAAGCTTTTTTTCTGGCATACTTCTCTTCTGGGTAACAGGGGTGCATTTACTTGTGCTCTCCTGTGACCCAGAATCAGCCGACAGTGGTTCTGGGCTGTCTCACCCACTCTCTGAAAACCCACTGTCAGCTGAGGTCACAGAGCTGCCCAAGGCTCTGGAAGGATCCTGACAATAATGTCAGGATCCACCCAGATGCCTGATCAGCAGCTGGCTCAGCCTCTCAGTATGCAGCTGAGAACCTGAGCCAGCCGCTCCCACCCCCTCCACAGCCTGGTGCTCCATTGAGCAGAGCAGAGAATAATGGCGACTGACAGTCACCCCTCTCTGCCCTGGGAAGAATGAGAACTGAGAATCTGTGGTCATGTGATCTTGGGCTTGGGGCCGACGGGGGACAGCTGCTGCATCAGAACGATGCTGCAGCATAGAGGTGGGAGGAAATGTTTATTCTATTCCCACACTTCTCCTTTAATATAAGATTTGACAAGCCACACACACTTTTCCCATGCTTGTTTTAGGACTGCTTGGTGCCAATGGTAACAGATTTTGGTCAATGCAGAGTAAATATTCCACACAGTAACTGCAGAATAAAGGTGTACATAGACATCAGATGACATAATGGGCATCTTTAATGACTCTTACAGGAATAAGGATATTTTGGGTAAATTTAAAAACAAGCTGGTGGATGTTGATGCATATTCCTTTACCTGCAAAAAGATGTTCATTTATTATTTTATATTTCCTTTAGGCTGGGTTCACGCTGGAGAGCGCAGCGGCTCACAGCAGGAGTCCGGTGCGTCTCCATTCACCGGTTCAGGTCAGATTTCAGCCCGAATTTTGAGCTGGGTTCGGACCTGAAAGGGACCAAAAGACGCACAGGGCTCCAGTGCAATTCGCACCGGAGCCGCTGCGGAGATGTGTGAACCGGCTCCACAGAGAGCTGGTCACAATCTCCTGCTATGCCAATTGGATGCGGGGAAAACCACATCCAATTCGCCATATTGTGAACCCAGCCTGAAACTTCAGGGAAGCAGCAAAAAGTGCAGTTCAAATATGTGAATTTTATGTGTAGCTATTCCCATGATTCAGTAACATAACTGCTATGGTATCCACTTGGGTGCTGTGTGGCCTGGAGTAGGAGGGGGGCTCCAGTTAGACGGCTGTTACGGAAAACTAAACTGTGAAGCTTCCAGTATAGAAGGCCTGAAGCTGGACCTCAGGATCATTACTAGTCATTGTAAAGGCCCGTACACGCTATCGGACTTTTTGACAACAAACATGCAAATGAGCTGTTTTAAGGCAACATCCGACCATGTGTACGCTCCATCGGACAAACTTTTTACGGTTTTCATCGGACAAATGTTGGCTGTGCGAACAGACAAACTTGGCGGCACCAAAAGTCCGACGTCGGCTAGTCCAATTGCGTGTACACAAAACCATCGGACTTTAGTACAAAGTACAAACACGCATGCTCAGAACCAATGCAAAAGATCAGACAAGAATACAGAAGTTGACCAAAGGGTGGCGCCGGAGAATTGAACGTCCTCTTTTTGAAGTGTCGTCAGTACGTTGAAATGTCATTACGTTCGTGTTTGTTGCCTAAAAAGTCCTGCCGTGTGTAGGCTTAACAAGTTCACGGCCAACGCCCTTTGTATAGAAATCCACGGGAACGTTTGTATAAAGTCCGATCGTGTGTATGAGGTTTAAGAAGCATTTGCTTAGCTGTCCTATCAGTGCAGATCTATTGCCTCTGAACTTCTGCTACAGATTGAAATTAAAGTGGTTGTAAAGGCTAAAGGTTTACCTTAATGCATTCTCTGCATTAAGGTGAAAAACCTGTTATGTTCAGCCCCCCCCCCCTAAAGACTTACCTGAGCCAGATCTCGATCCAGAGCTATGCCAGAGAGCACCAGCTCTGCTCTCTCTCTCCTCACAGGGACTGAGGCAGCAATGGGAGCCATTGTTTCCTGATGCTGTCAGTCAAAGCTTGAGGAGGTAGCAGGGGGCAGGGCCAAGATGCACTGTGTGTGTGTGTGTCAATAGATACACACAGCCCGGGTTGGGATGGAGCCTGTATGAGTGCCATCATAGGTACCAGGTTCCTATAGTGACACACGGAGAAGAGGAGGAGCAGAGAGTGCCGGCCGGGGACCCCAGAAGGGGAGGATCAGGGCTGTTCTGTGCAAAACAATTGCACAGAGCAGGTAAGTATACCATGTTTGTTAATTTAAAAAAAAGAACCTTTACTATCACTTAAAGAGTGCATGTCCAGTGCAATTAAAGATCCCAGAGTTTCTGCTCTACTAAAACCTTATAAGACAGCAGACACAATTATAGTTGTTATTATTATTATTATTATTAATATTATTATTATTGCTACTACAGCTGTAACTTTTATCAGCATAGCCTTGCTCCCTTGTAGTGTACTAAATATACCAGACTTTCTCAACCTCTTAAACATGGGGACCCCCTAAATTCACTTTCCAGTCTCGGAGAACCCCTGCTAATTACAACTATATCTAGATCTCCCAGTATATTAGCATGATGGTCAAAGGGAAAAATGCTCCTTATATTTGTGTCATTGGGAATAATGCCCCCCTTACAGATAGCTAAAAAGATCATTGGTGTCATTGGTTACTTATCTGAAAGGCAGAAATTGCTTTTTGCTTTAGGAACCTTTAGCAACATCTAAAGGAACCCTAGGGTTCCACGGCACCCTGGTTGGGAAAAGCTAGACTATACTTACAACTCTCCTGCTGTCTGTCCTAGATTTAGGCATACTTTACGTTAGAACGGTTGTAACCCTAAAACATAAAAAATATCCTGGTATTTTAAGGGGTCCCCATGTTGAGAAAGTCTGGTATAGTCAGTACACTACAAGGAAGCAAGGATATGCTGATAAAAGTTGCATCTGTAGTAGCACTAATAATAATAATAATAAAATCCATAAACTGCATAGTCCTTCTGCGGTGTCGATGCTGTAAAAACCCTGGTTGATCCTGCCTGTTCCTGTGTCCCCCTAGATATGCTGACCACAGTAATCTTGGCTGCTGATCCCTGATACCGTGGTCAGTTCACGTGTCTCCGTCATCCCGCTGTGTGGTCAGTCTCTCCCTCCCTCCCTGCCTGTCAGTCTACTCAATAGTCTGTGCTTTGAGAGCCGATCTCCGGTTGTACTGGCCTCCCCTCTCTCAGTGCGTACTAATTACATACTCATTGAGCAGAGAATGACATTATAATACTAATATAGTGACAGATTTAGGTATTTCTAACTATAGTTAGAATACTTTATTGAATGCCTAGCTTGTATAAATGGAGCTTTTATTTTCTTTAAATCAGCGTTACCTGAATAGAAAGCATATTGCACACATACTATTTTAAATCGATCACACAATTTATAATCTGCTTTAGAGTAACAGAAAAAAAGGAAGGAAACCTGTTAAAATATCATCAGTCTTGTGTCTCGGGCACACTTCCATCCCTTGCTTTTTGTTATTTTCAGGAAAATTGGGCAGAGTAATTATATAATAATTATGAAAAGTATCTTTGCTTTTTTTTTTTTAAAAGAAATTTAGCAACTCTGAATTATGTGTGTGTGAAAGTAATTAATATTGTAGCCTAATGATTTTTTTTCTTACCGTCACTGGAGCTGTGTGGACATTTATGAAGGTTTTTCTTTGCTCTGTAATGGCCATAGGAGAGCTCAGTATCCACAGCTCAGTGCACACTTGCGATAATCAAGCAGTAAGATCGTCCATAGTTGGTCATAACAAATCTGCTGGCCATCAGAGGTCTTCATTATAGTATAAGAATGTTTTTCCGAGTTCTGGATAATCTTGAATGCAGGGCCTAATTCTGTACAGAAGAGGGAAGAATCAAAGGACCACACGTAAAGCTCCCACTTACTGTAAATTAGGTAGTTTGAGGCACCTTCCCCCATCCTTCCCAAGCTATTGGGCTCCACATCAGCCGAACATTCTGTGATGGCTATTGAGTCATCCATGATTAATAACTGTGACACATGTCCTTCCAGGTGGAGAATACAGACACCATCTTGTATTTTCGGATGGCAATGGTGATGTATCACAGCTAAAATAAAACCTAGTGTGTTCTATACACCCTGTTTCACCTGCCTATCCGAAAGGAGGCTAAATTGGCCCTGCTGCTGCACTGTCCTATTCCAGGCCTCTATGCTCGTCAGCAGAAATTGGCAACCTACCTATTTCTGTCTGCCAAGAGGACAATTGCCCATGCCTGGAGGAAGCCTATGGTCCAATTTCAGGGTGTTAGAGAAAGTATGACAGCTCTCATGCTCAATGAACAGATGTCAAGCATTCTCAAGGACTCTCGTGCCAAATTTTTAAAGATTTGGGAACCTTGGCTTCAATACGCCCTTCCCTCACTTCCTCCAGCTAGCATCGGATGCCTGTGACTGACTCGCCCGATGATCCCGAGTCCATCTAGCTCCCATGCCATCCTCTCCTTCCTCCCTTCCCGTTGACTCACCTCTGATTCCCTCCTTCCTTTTTCCTCTGTATTAATGTTTACTCTTCCCTCTCTTTTTTTGGGGCTTATGCCTCTCTTCTTCTTTTTTGGGGTAACATTGCACTCTCTGAGTGCGTATTTAATCTGCATTACTATCAGGGTTTTAACCGGTCCAGGTTTGACATTGATACTCCTACGGATTTCCCTGGACCCCATTTCTAGATTTGGCGCATAGCCTCTGCCACTGTTATCTTTCATTTGGTGGCCTGTATATGATGTTTTCCCTGAGTTTACTTTGCCACTCTGAGCCCCTGCATGGGCAATTTATATGCCTTTTTGTAATTCTCCTAAAAACTTGAATAAAAATATTTGTACCGAAATAAAACCTAGTGATGTTATCATACATATTAAATACACACTGGGATGACTTCTCTCAAGTCTTCCAAGATGCAATTCATTCATAGACCAACGGGAAGCAATTGGGGTCTTCTTTACCTGTTTGCAGGGGCGGACTGATAACTCATGGGGCCCCCGGGCAATGGGAGATTATGGGGCCACACAGTATACAATCACACAGTATACACATACATGTACACACAGTATACACACACACAGTATACAATCACACAGTATACACATACATGTACACACAGTATACACAGACAGATGTAAAAAAACCACAGATTTATACATTCTGTCCCTGGTTTTACTGAGGCTGGCAACCCTGATGGGGCCCCCTATTGGCCCAGGGCCCTCGGTCAGTGCCCGAGTGGCTCAATGGTCAGTCCGCCCCTGCCTGTTTGTCATGGTTTCTCTCTGTAATGTCTGGAAATCCATTTAGAGATTTTACAGGGATTACAGAAGACTGCTTAAACATATACAGTAATAATTTATTAAAAATTTCAAACGAATATGGTATAGCTTTCTTGTTTTTACTTGCCAGCTTTACCATATTGACATTATTATTATTAAATATGAAGTATATTGTATTA
Organism: Aquarana catesbeiana; assembly: GCF_042186555.1. Taxonomy (NCBI): domain Eukaryota; kingdom Metazoa; phylum Chordata; class Amphibia; order Anura; family Ranidae; genus Aquarana; species Aquarana catesbeiana. The sequence goes on along the minus strand of NC_133335.1, from coordinate 36,582,999 downwards.
GATATATGCAGAATCACAGTCTAGCAGCTATTTTTATTTAACTTTTATTACAGCATGTTTGATGGATCTTCATTTTGAATCAGTATCCTATGTTTGCATGAGACAAATGTGCTTTTAAAATGAAAACAAATACATTATTGAATTATTTAGAGAAATTTAGGAATAGGAAGATACGCATGACAGAACGAGATGTTTTTTAAAAAAAACAATTGACTTGCTTCCCTCTAGTGGAAGATGAGTGGAAGTGCTGTGTTGATATGGTGCACTGAAAGTACAGAAGTAAGGTTGTAAACTGCGGATGTTGCAAAAAATAAACCTGCAAGGCAATGGCATAAAGTGCTAGTATGCATCGCATACTAGCACATTACGAAATACTCACCTTGGAACGAAGCCCTTCAATGCTTTATAGTCACCGCTGAGAGGGCTGACATGTTCCCCCTGTCTTTCTCTTGGGTTCGCGCGTTCCGGCTATGTGATTGGCCGGAGCTGCAATAATGTCACTCCTGCACATGCACACGGGAGCTCTCGGTTTCGGCACGAAACTCTGAAATTCCAGCGAGGTATGCTGGACCATCAGAGAGAGTGCTCCGGTGATGTCACTGGCTGCATGCAGGATGAATATCTCCTAAATGGTGCACGTTTAGGAGATATTCATTTTACCTACAGGTAAGCCTTATTATATGCTTACCTGTAGGTAAAAATGACAAAGCAGGGTTTACAACCACTTTAACAAGTATTCTTTCTCATGTTTTCCCTTTTTTGGTCATCTAACTTAGCATTAAAAGCATTTTGTTAAACGTGTTTGATAAGTACAAACATATATCAGTTGACTCTGTCAGAAATCCAGTGAGCTGTTCACTTCCTGCGCTCTTTGCCTCTGCTGCATGCTTACCAGTTAGCCGTGTTCACAGTTCTCTCTGTGGACTGCAGAACACCTCCTTGCTATGTTACTGAGATGAACGTGTGTTGCAGGTGTTCTGTGGTTCTAAAATACCTCCTGACCTACAGTAACAATGCTGTTGCTCCATAGATGTAGGATCACCAATTAAGAACAATTAAAAAAAAAGCCTGAAAAAAAGAAAAATATTGCAGCCACCATACCCAAAGACTAGTAAGCAGTAAGCAGTGGCGGCCCGTCCATAAGGGGCACACCCCCATCCGTGCGTCCAGCCCCTAATCTACATGCAGGGTGCCGGATGCATGGATTCCAATGGGGGGGGGGGTTTGAAGCACGTGATTAGAGCCAGTGGCTCTAATAGGCTTCAAAATAGGGTGGGCTCGGGGGGCAGTCACAACACCCAGTTGTGTGACACTAGCGAATGAATATTCCCTAGTGTCACACTAATTCTCCTCCAGGCCAATCAGGAAGTGGGTCCTGAAACCCGTTTACTTAATGGCCGAAAGGTGAAGTCACAACACCCAGTTGTGTGACACTAGGGAATAGCTGGCCACCCTTCCGTTGCCTGGAGGGAAGCCCGAGGAGAAGCTACGCTGGTCACCAAGAGGAGGAGGGGGGAGACACGAGGAGAGGAGATGCAGGGGAAGCCGGTCGCCCGGGGGAAGTGTTGCGGCCGGATGACCGACGACCAGGAAGGGGTGGCTGGCTGTGTACTGTTAGCTGCCCCCCCCCCCCAAAAAAAAAATACCACCGGCTGCCACTGCTAAGAAGCTGAAGTATATTCCATTTTTGCTCTTGGGTTAAGATACACTTAGAGCCTTATGCACATAGGCATATAGTGTTGCAGAGAGCATCCCCGAACCTCCTCTTTTCGGGTCCCCACTGGGTCTGTCTGCTCCTCCTCTCCTTTGTCTGCCCCCATAGCAAGTGGCTTGCAGATATGTGGGTTTGCCCCCCCCCGAGCTGGGCTGTGTGTGTGTATAGACACACACAGTGCCACTTGGCTCCGTCCCTGCTACCTCTTCACATGATTGGACTTACAGCAGCAGGAGTCAATGGTTTGCACTGTTCAAGAAGGGAGGAGAAGGGAGACAAGGGCTGCAGACGGGTACATTGCTGAATCAATATAGGACTCAGGTAAGTGTTTAAGGAAGGGGTTGCTGGGGGGCGCTGCTATTGGAAAGTTTTTTTACCCTAATGCAGAGAGTGCATTAAGGTAACAAACATTTTTCCTTTACAACCACTTTAAAAATACAAGTATATAAACTTAGGTACAGAGAATGTTGCAGTATGACAGTATGAGAGCATATTGATAAAGAATCAGTACATATAAAGCAGGTAGATAGTTTACATTCAAAGGTAGTTACATATTGGTATCAGAGATATAGTTAATCCCAGATCATGATCTGCGTCAAGTCTCTCCCACATGTAAAGTACTCTTTATCCTTTGGCAAAGGATATATAGTTAGAAACAGAGATGCAAGGTCCACTTACTAACCGCTTCAATACCAGGCACATTTACCCCCTTCCTGCCCAGGCCATTTTTCAGCTTTCAGCGCTGTCACACTTTGCATGACAATCATGCAGCACTGTTCCCTTATAAAATGTTTAGCATTGTTTTCACACAAATGGAACTTTCTTTCGGTGGTATTTAATCACCACTGAGTTTTAAATTTTTCGCTGAATAAACGACAAAAGACCAAACATTTCGAAAAAACAAATGTGTTTTTCTGAGTTTCTGTTATAACATTTTGCAAATAAATAATCTTTCTTTATAAATTTAAATTTTTTAAATCTGCTTCATTTGTTTGGTGAAAATAATCCATATAAGTATATATTATGTAGACTGTAGGAAAGTTATAGAGTCCACAAACTATGGTATATATATTTGAAAATCGATCAATCCTGATCAATCCTGACTATCTCATTTCTTGATACCCGAAAATGCCAGGACAGCACAGATATCCCCCAAATGGCCCCGTTTTGAAAAGTAGGCACCACTTTAATGGGTTCATGGAGTTTTTCTTTCAGACACCTTCAGATGGTATATGATGCTCAGTATCCAAGTAAGCCAGCCAAATATAAAAATAAAGAGAGATGGTGAGGGTGCTATGGGATGGGGTTATCTAATGCCAAACTAATGACTATGATAGCAAGGTGCTAAGTAAATTGAATAAACATACCCAAAGAGTCTGGTGCAAACCTTTGGAGGGTAGCGTAAAAGTCTGAGCGTCTGAAGCATTACATTCCAGACTGTAGGTGTAGCATGGGAGAACTCTTAGGAAATGGGGTGGGAGCCGGACATGAGGGTCATAGGTCACAGCACATCAAAGAGCAATAAGAAGGTTTAACAATGAGAAAGAATTTTGGATTGTATTTTTTAAGAAACTGGCAGCTAGTTCTATATTTGAGATGGATTAAAGTGGGGCCAGTTTGGCTAGTGGAAGACCAATTAGTGGGGTTTCGAAAGTCAAGGAGGAAATGCATGATTAAAAAATTCTTTACTGGTGTTATTATTGAGAGAGGGAGAATTAGTTATGGTAACCATACACAAAGATATTCAGTGGTTTCTGAACAATCCAGCCCTCCTTTTCATGCATTACATAGACACATTCTTCACCATACACAGTACCTTGTGGTTGGAATTGCTAGAAAATGTCTGTGTTTGGCCAACATAAAGAGTTAAGAAGGCAGGCAAATGTATCTTCAATGTGTCCTCTGACCACCAGGACCTACTACAATTTTCATCCTAACTCCGCAGACCTCGGGACATGACACATGTAGTAAGAGATCAAGTCTGTGCCTTCCATAGATAAGTGGGTGATCAGTGTTTGGATTGGAACGAGTGTATTTAAGAGACCTTTGAACAGAACACTTCCTTGTTTTTGCTTTCTAGACAAAATGTACTGCATGTACACAGTGGCGTAGCGTGGGGGGTGCAGGGGGTGCCGTGGCCCCGGGCGCGATATTTAGGGGGGCGCCAGTGTGTGTCACTGGCTGCCTCCTCCTAATTTCTAATTTTGTGTCCCCGGGCTCCGGCCGCCATGTTAAGTGTCCGGCGCCCTGTGATTGGGTGTATGGGGGTCATGTGAGGCGCCCCGCCTCCGCACATGACCCCCATACACCCAATCACAGGGCGCTGGATACTGAACATGGCAGCAAGCAGAGCGCAGGGGAGAGAAGAAAGTGAGCCACCGCTGTGTTCTCCTCCTTATCCGGATCGATGCAGCCAGGATAAGAAGGTAAGTGTGTGAGAGTCATGTTACTGGGAGGGGGGCGAGAGAGAGAGACTGTAGGCAGGACAATGTAGTGTAGTATAGTATGGAGGTGTCCGGGGGAGGGGCGCTGATGTCCTATCCAGCAGGAGCCCGGGAGGAAGGACATCTCCCATGCTGTTATGATAAGGT